>NW_025726020.1:0-2500 GCF_021461395.2 Schistocerca americana
CGCGCCTGCCACTGGCCGCCCCCACCAGCCGGCTGTAGCGCGTGCGCCCACGCACCGCGCGGCCAGCACGCCGGGAGGCCCCCCCTCACCGGCCGGGGACGGTCCCACCCAGCCACCGCCGCGTATCGCTTCACACCCAGATGCCATTCACGTTCGTGGGCATGGTGGGTATCGCTGGAACAACCGGTTGGTAGCTCAACCGATCGTCGCCATCACTGATTCACCTCTAGCGAGAACAACCGCACCACAACGGTTTACCAGTTGTTCATTTGCATAACGTCACCAGCAAACGTAGGCGTCCATCGCCATTTGCAAATTCAACGATTGTTGCATGCCTGTGTCAGGTGTCACGACACACTATGTCTGCCCACATACACGCAACAACATGTGCACGCTTCGCGAACACGTGGAAGGTGGCCCCCGTACGTATGCGATGTCCATTGCGCGAACGACTGTCAACCGGCCTCTGTCGCATGTCGCAGATGTGGAACGCAGTGCACCATGCTATCACGGTGTGTGAGAAGAGACGACTACGTCTGACAACACGCGCCACTACATCAACAGACGGCTCATGCTGATCGCCATCCAGGGCATACCACACTGCAATCCAGCTCTTATAGGGAGACGACACGTAGCTGAGTGCACAACATTTGGACCGCATGGTTCGCCGTTGTTGGCGCAGTCGTTGTACGGTCACATGTACCACGATGTATCATTCAGTACATGAGGACCAATGTGCAGTACAGTGTGTGATTTGGACGTACAACATCAGCGGACAGTTGACACAGGCCGTACCACAGCGTAGGCTAAGTGCTTCGCACATGCGAATGCCAATGAACAACTGCAAATGCCAATGAACAACTGCAAAGGGCATTGAGCATGTACGTCCTGCTGCCATCCACATTACAGTGTATAGCTGCAAGGTGTTTAACATGAAGCGATACACTGGGGACCGGGCAGTGCGAGTAGCAAAACTATATTGCGGGGGTTGCAGTTAGGCAACACTACACTAATTTAACGCGTCGTATGACAATTACAGAGCAGGTTAAGGCCCAACGTGTGTTGGGTTAAGGCCCAACGTGTGTTGGGTTAAGGCCCAACGTGTGTTGGGTTAAGGCCCAACGTGTGTTGGGTTAAGGCCCAACGTGTGTTGGGTTAAGGCCCAACGTGTGTTGGGTTAAGGCCCAACGTGTGTTGGGTTAAGGCCCAACGTGTGTTGGGTTAAGGCCCAACGTGTGTTGGGTTAAGGCCCAACGTGTGTTGGGTTAAGGCCCAACGTGTGTTGGGTTAAGGCCCAACGTGTGTTGGGTTAAGGCCCAACGTGTGTTGGGTTACGTTAAGGGGCAATGTGGGTTACGTTAAGGGGCAATGTGGGTTACGTTAAGGGGCAATGTGGGTTACGTTACGGCGCAATATAGGTTACGTTACGGCGCAATATAGGTTACGTTAAGGCGCAATATCGGTTACGTTAAGGCGCAATACAGGTTACGTTAAGGCGCAATACAGGTTACGTTAAGGCGCAATACAGGTTACGTTAAGGCGCAATACAGGTTACGTTAAGGCGCAATACAGGTTACGTTAAGGCGCAATACAGGTTACGTTAAGGCGCAATGCAGGTTACGTTAAGGCGCAATGCAGGTTACGTTAAGGCGCAATACAGGTTACGTTAAGGCGCAATACAGGTTACGTTAAGGCGCAATACAGGTTACGTTAAGGCGCAATACAGGTTACGTTAAGGCGCAATACAGGTTACGTTAAGGCGCAATACAGGTTACGTTAAGGCGCAATACAGGTTACGTTAAGGCGCAATACAGGTTACGTTAAGGCGCAATACAGGTTACGTTAAGGCGCAATACAGGTTACGTTAAGGCGCAATACAGGTTACGTTAAGGCGCAATACAGGTTACGTTAAGGCGCAATACAGGTTACGTTAAGGCGCAATACAGGTTACGTTAAGGCGCAATACAGGTTACGTTAAGGCGCAATACAGGTTACGTTAAGGCGCAATACAGGTTACGTTAAGGCGCAATACAGGTTACGTTAAGGCGCAATACAGGTTACGTTAAGGCGCAATACAGGTTACGTTAAGGCGCAATACAGGTTACGTTAAGGCGCAATACAGGTTAGGTTAAGGCGCAATACAGGTTAGGTTAAGGCGCAATACAGGTTAGGTTAAGGTACGACATAGGTTAGGTTAAGGTACGACATAGGTTAGGTTAAGGTACGACATAGGTTAGGTTAAGGTACGACATAGGTTAGGTTAAGGTACGACATAGGTTAGGTTAAGGTACGACATAGGTTAGGTTAAGGTACGACATAGGTTAGGTTAAGGTACGACATAGGTTAGGTTAAGGTACGACATAGGTTAGGTTAAGGTACGACATAGGTTAGGTTAAGGTACGACATAGGTTAGGTTAAGGTACGACATAGGTTAGGTTAAGGTACGACATAGGTTAGGTTAAGGTACGACATAGGTTAGGTTAAGGTACGACATAGGTTA
>NW_025726020.1:12500-15000 GCF_021461395.2 Schistocerca americana
GGCGTCGCGGCGCCGAGCGCCGGGCGGCGGCGCATCCTCAGCGCACACAGTCCTCAATCGGACCAGCACACTGCAGATGTCCACCGCGCTTCGCACCGGGCCCGCGAGGACCTACTTTGGCCGCACGGCGCCGCGTGCAGGGTGCGCCGGCGCGCAGCTGCGCCGCCTGCCGCCTCCGTCGGCCGGCGCGCCTGCCACTGGCCGCCCCCACCAGCCGGCTGTAGCGCGTGCGCCCACGCACCGCGCGGCCAGCACGCCGGGAGGCCCCCCCTCACCGGCCGGGGACGGTCCCACCCAGCCACCGCCGCGTATCGCTTCACACCCAGATGCCATTCACGTTCGTGGGCATGGTGGGTATCGCTGGAACAACCGGTTGGTAGCTCAACCGATCGTCGCCATCACTGATTCACCTCTAGCGAGAACAACCGCACCACAACGGTTTACCAGTTGTTCATTTGCATAACGTCACCAGCAAACGTAGGCGTCCATCGCCATTTGCAAATTCAACGATTGTTGCATGCCTGTGTCAGGTGTCACGACACACTATGTCTGCCCACATACACGCAACAACATGTGCACGCTTCGCGAACACGTGGAAGGTGGCCCCCGTACGTATGCGATGTCCATTGCGCGAACGACTGTCAACCGGCCTCTGTCGCATGTCGCAGATGTGGAACGCAGTGCACCATGCTATCACGGTGTGTGAGAAGAGACGACTACGTCTGACAACACGCGCCACTACATCAACAGACGGCTCATGCTGATCGCCATCCAGGGCATACCACACTGCAATCCAGCTCTTATAGGGAGACGACACGTAGCTGAGTGCACAACATTTGGACCGCATGGTTCGCCGTTGTTGGCGCAGTCGTTGTACGGTCACATGTACCACGATGTATCATTCAGTACATGAGGACCAATGTGCAGTACAGTGTGTGATTTGGACGTACAACATCAGCGGACAGTTGACACAGGCCGTACCACAGCGTAGGCTAAGTGCTTCGCACATGCGAATGCCAATGAACAACTGCAAATGCCAATGAACAACTGCAAAGGGCATTGAGCATGTACGTCCTGCTGCCATCCACATTACAGTGTATAGCTGCAAGGTGTTTAACATGAAGCGATACACTGGGGACCGGGCAGTGCGAGTAGCAAACTATATTGCGGGGGTTGCAGTTAGGCAACACTACACTAATTTAACGCGTCGTATGACAATTACAGAGCAGGTTAAGGCCCAACGTGTGTTGGGTTAAGGCCCAACGTGTGTTGGGTTAAGGCCCAACGTGTGTTGGGTTAAGGCCCAACGTGTGTTGGGTTAAGGCCCAACGTGTGTTGGGTTAAGGCCCAACGTGTGTTGGGTTAAGGCCCAACGTGTGTTGGGTTAAGGCCCAACGTGTGTTGGGTTAAGGCCCAACGTGTGTTGGGTTAAGGCCCAACGTGTGTTGGGTTAAGGCCCAACGTGTGTTGGGTTAAGGCCCAACGTGTGTTGGGTTAAGGCCCAACGTGTGTTGGGTTAAGGCCCAACGTGTGTTGGGTTACGTTAAGGGGCAATGTGGGTTACGTTAAGGGGCAATGTGGGTTACGTTAAGGGGCAATGTGGGTTACGTTACGGCGCAATATAGGTTACGTTACGGCGCAATATAGGTTACGTTAAGGCGCAATATCGGTTACGTTAAGGCGCAATACAGGTTACGTTAAGGCGCAATACAGGTTACGTTAAGGCGCAATACAGGTTACGTTAAGGCGCAATACAGGTTACGTTAAGGCGCAATACAGGTTACGTTAAGGCGCAATACAGGTTACGTTAAGGCGCAATACAGGTTACGTTAAGGCGCAATGCAGGTTACGTTAAGGCGCAATGCAGGTTACGTTAAGGCGCAATACAGGTTACGTTAAGGCGCAATACAGGTTACGTTAAGGCGCAATACAGGTTACGTTAAGGCGCAATACAGGTTACGTTAAGGCGCAATACAGGTTACGTTAAGGCGCAATACAGGTTACGTTAAGGCGCAATACAGGTTACGTTAAGGCGCAATACAGGTTACGTTAAGGCGCAATACAGGTTACGTTAAGGCGCAATACAGGTTACGTTAAGGCGCAATACAGGTTACGTTAAGGCGCAATACAGGTTACGTTAAGGCGCAATACAGGTTACGTTAAGGCGCAATACAGGTTACGTTAAGGCGCAATACAGGTTACGTTAAGGCGCAATACAGGTTACGTTAAGGCGCAATACAGGTTACGTTAAGGCGCAATACAGGTTACGTTAAGGCGCAATACAGGTTACGTTAAGGCGCAATACAGGTTAGGTTAAGGCGCAATACAGGTTAGGTTAAGGCGCAATACAGGTTAGGTTAAGGCGCAATACAGGTTAGGTTAAGGTACGACATAGGTTAGGTTAAGGTACGACATAGGTTAGGTTAAGGTACGACATAGGTTAGGTTAAGGTACGACATAGGTTAGGTTAAGGTACGACATAGGTTAGGTTAAGGTACGA
>NW_025726020.1:20000-22500 GCF_021461395.2 Schistocerca americana
CAGAGACATTGAAGCCCCTCTGCGCGAGTCCACGGGCGACATAACGCACTACAGCGTCATGGCGCTTGACCCGGGACCCGTGCGTCCTAAAGCAAGCCTGAAGTACGTGGTTGGCGGTCTCCACGGCCTGGCACCCCGCGCGGCATCTGGTGTCCGCCTCCCGCCCGCGACTGCGCCGTGCCTTCGTAGGGAAGGCGTTGATGCGGGCGCGGAGGGCGTCGATGTATTCACGCCCAGATAGCAGGCGACTGGTGTCGGCGACCCACTGATGTTGGCCACTGACGGCGGCAGAAGATGACAGTGCCGCACCGTCAATGGCGATGTGTAGGCGCGCCGCCCACATTTCCCCAACCTGCGTTGACGATTTGAGGAGGTGGCCCTCCCACATTAGGTGGCGCTCCAGCACCTCGATCTCACGCTGCACCTCATCCATGCCTGCACCGTCGCAGGCTGGCCCTATCTTCTTCAGCGCCAGGAGACGGGACCGACGGAGGGTCGGACCCATCCATCGGCAAGATGGAATGCCGAGGCCCCCCTGGGCAACAGGAGCGTGGAAGTATCCCAGGGGGGTGTCCGCCGGAAGGCGGAACCATCTCCTGACGGCGGCCCGGATGGTAACGTCGGCCGACTTCAATGCACCCACCCGGGTGCGGCTGAGGGCCAGCCCGTGGTACAGGCCAGGGAGAAGTACATTGGTGAGAGCGTGGAGGCGCTGTTGCGGCTTCAGCGGAGCTCGGGAGATGACGTCAAGCTGCTCCACCAGGTGGCTACGTGGATTGAAGACACAGCGACCCGCCGTGGAAAATTGCAGCCCCAGGTACCGGAAGGTTTCACCCACACGCAGGGCAGGCATGGTGGTATTGCCTGCTGTGAAGGTGACATTGCTGTCCACCTTCACCTTCTTCTCGCGCCCTGACGCGACTAAGGCGAGGGTGAAACACTTCCGGGCGTTGATCTGCAGCCCCAGGTGGGCGAGGGCTGCGGTAGCTGCGTCGATGAGGGACTGCAAGCCCCTCGGGGTCGCTGCAAACAGCAAGACGTCATCTGCAAAGGCCGCAGCGTTGACTCTGCGACCGAGGATCCGAGCTCCGATGTGGGAGGGCAGTTGGCCTAAAACGTAGTCCACCGCAAAGTTGAACAGGAGGGGGGAGAGGGGATCGCCCTGGCGAACGCCCCGTGCTGGCTGCACAGACACGCCCACGCCGGCGCCGTCCGCTATCACTGTCGTGCTGCCCTCGTAGCACCGCTCGACATACTCGACAAAGCAATCCGGCAGGCCATGCGCCTTCAGCACGGGCCGAAGGGCAGCATGATCTACCGAATCGAAAGCCTTAGATACGTCGATCGATGCCACGAAGACAGAGCGGCAGGAGCGAACTGCGTCGGTGAGAGCAGTGTCCAAGATGAAGGTATTTTCCAACATCCCATCCCGAGGGATGAATGCCCGCTGACGTTCGTCCACAGCACATGCGCGCATCAGGCGTGACGCGAGAACCTTGTGAAAGGTCCGCGCCAACACCGAGCAGACCGTAATGGGGCGAAAGTCAGCGGGGGATGTTGGTGCAGCCGTTTTCGGGAGAAGGGACGTTCGCGCGCGAAGCAGGCGTTCCGGAAGGGCGCGGGCCAGAAGGAAGAGATTCATCACTTTCACCAGGACTTCGTGCGGCAGGCGCCGCAACTCCGCTGGGGTAAGGCCGTCCGGCCCGGCTGCTGATCCCCTGGGCGGCAACGCGGCGGCGACCTCCTCACGTGTGACCGGCCCCCATATGCACTCGAGAGCGACAGGCTCTGAGTGCGGGAGGAGGCGGTCACGAATGAAGCCCGCGGTGGAGATGTGCTTCTTGGTGAAGAGGTCCGCCCAGAAGTCCAGCAGACCAGGGATGGCAGGTGGCGGCTGGAGCAGGGTGCCATCCAAGAGGCCGCGCACGCAACGTGCACGCGACCGTCGGAAGGCATCCTGCGTTCTCGCGTACTCCCAGCGGCGCCGCTTGCGCTTCTGCGTCGGCGGCGCGGCAGGCGGCCGCTTCGATGGTTGGCGCGGCCGCTGTGTCCTGGTGATCGATCTCTCCCCTCTGGACCCGACCGACGCAAGGGCATCAGGGAGCATGCCCAGGATGACATCGGGCGGCGTGCCCCGCCCCAGACCTATGACACGATCCAGGGCAGAGAAACGCTGGGCGGAAGCGGGTAGCCCCGCCAGATGCTCCCAGATGGCGGCGTCAGTCGGCCCCTCCGGCGGCGGCCCGGTGGTGTCGGCCGCGAAGTCCTCGCCCGCGTCAGGCAGCGGGCTCGCTGCTCCCCGCCGTTTACCCGCGCTTGCTTGAATTTCTTCACGTTGACATTCAGAGCACTGGGCAGAAATCACATTGCGTCAACACCCGCTAGGGCCATCGCAATGCTTTGTTTTAATTAGACAGTCGGATTCCCCCAGTCCGTGCCAGTTCTGAGTTGATCGTTGAATGGCGGCCGAAGAGAATCCGCGCACCCGCGCGCCCCCGGA
>NW_025726020.1:27500-32500 GCF_021461395.2 Schistocerca americana
AGAGTCACCAAGGCAAACGGACCGGACGAGCCGACCGATTGGTTTTGATCTAATAAAAGCGTCCCTTCCATCTCTGGTCGGGACTCTGTTTGCATGTATTAGCTCTAGAATTACCACAGTTATCCAAGTAACGTGGGTACGATCTAAGGAACCATAACTGATTTAATGAGCCATTCGCGGTTTCACCTTAATGCGGCTTGTACTGAGACATGCATGGCTTAATCTTTGAGACAAGCATATGACTACTGGCAGGATCAACCAGGGAGCTGCGTCAACTAGAGCTGAGCAGCCGGCCGCCCGGGAGTGTGTCCCGGGGGCCCGCGCGAACACGCAACCGTCCGCTCAATTATTCTGCAAACAGGAGGAGGCTGAGCTCCCCTGCACAATACACCTCGAAACCCTCTCAGGTCCCGGCGGCGCGCAGCGCCGTCCTAAGTACTTGGTCGGGTTCGAGAGAGGCGCAATCGCCCGGAGTTTGGCGAGTAGACGCTTTAGGTGCGACCACCCGTGCTCCCAACTGAGCTTGCCGCTGCCGACAGAGGCCCGGGAGCGTGCTGTCGTGGCATTGCCGGCGGGAGACAACACGCGCCACCTACGGTGACCGGCAGCTCCAACGCCAGCGCCACAGAAGGACAAAAGCCCCACTTGGGTGCCGAAGCGAACTCTCCCAGCACAGCGCACGCGCCAACACGTCCGCACAGCTGCGATACAAACCACCTGCGAGAACCGCAGAGGCGACCGAGCAGCAGACGGCGTCGCGGCGCCGAGCGCCGGGCGGCGGCGCATCCTCAGCGCACACAGTCCTCAATCGGACCAGCACACTGCAGATGTCCACCGCGCTTCGCACCGGGCCCGCGAGGACCTACTTTGGCCGCACGGCGCCGCGTGCAGGGTGCGCCGGCGCGCAGCTGCGCCGCCTGCCGCCTCCGTCGGCCGGCGCGCCTGCCACTGGCCGCCCCCACCAGCCGGCTGTAGCGCGTGCGCCCACGCACCGCGCGGCCAGCACGCCGGGAGGCCCCCCCTCACCGGCCGGGGACGGTCCCACCCAGCCACCGCCGCGTATCGCTTCACACCCAGATGCCATTCACGTTCGTGGGCATGGTGGGTATCGCTGGAACAACCGGTTGGTAGCTCAACCGATCGTCGCCATCACTGATTCACCTCTAGCGAGAACAACCGCACCACAACGGTTTACCAGTTGTTCATTTGCATAACGTCACCAGCAAACGTAGGCGTCCATCGCCATTTGCAAATTCAACGATTGTTGCATGCCTGTGTCAGGTGTCACGACACACTATGTCTGCCCACATACACGCAACAACATGTGCACGCTTCGCGAACACGTGGAAGGTGGCCCCCGTACGTATGCGATGTCCATTGCGCGAACGACTGTCAACCGGCCTCTGTCGCATGTCGCAGATGTGGAACGCAGTGCACCATGCTATCACGGTGTGTGAGAAGAGACGACTACGTCTGACAACACGCGCCACTACATCAACAGACGGCTCATGCTGATCGCCATCCAGGGCATACCACACTGCAATCCAGCTCTTATAGGGAGACGACACGTAGCTGAGTGCACAACATTTGGACCGCATGGTTCGCCGTTGTTGGCGCAGTCGTTGTACGGTCACATGTACCACGATGTATCATTCAGTACATGAGGACCAATGTGCAGTACAGTGTGTGATTTGGACGTACAACATCAGCGGACAGTTGACACAGGCCGTACCACAGCGTAGGCTAAGTGCTTCGCACATGCGAATGCCAATGAACAACTGCAAATGCCAATGAACAACTGCAAAGGGCATTGAGCATGTACGTCCTGCTGCCATCCACATTACAGTGTATAGCTGCAAGGTGTTTAACATGAAGCGATACACTGGGGACCGGGCAGTGCGAGTAGCAAACTATATTGCGGGGGTTGCAGTTAGGCAACACTACACTAATTTAACGCGTCGTATGACAATTACAGAGCAGGTTAAGGCCCAACGTGTGTTGGGTTAAGGCCCAACGTGTGTTGGGTTAAGGCCCAACGTGTGTTGGGTTAAGGCCCAACGTGTGTTGGGTTAAGGCCCAACGTGTGTTGGGTTAAGGCCCAACGTGTGTTGGGTTAAGGCCCAACGTGTGTTGGGTTAAGGCCCAACGTGTGTTGGGTTAAGGCCCAACGTGTGTTGGGTTAAGGCCCAACGTGTGTTGGGTTAAGGCCCAACGTGTGTTGGGTTAAGGCCCAACGTGTGTTGGGTTAAGGCCCAACGTGTGTTGGGTTAAGGCCCAACGTGTGTTGGGTTAAGGCCCAACGTGTGTTGGGTTACGTTAAGGGGCAGTGTGGGTTACGTTAAGGGGCAATGTGGGTTACGTTAAGGGGCAATGTGGGTTACGTTACGGCGCAATATAGGTTACGTTACGGCGCAATATAGGTTACGTTAAGGCGCAATATCGGTTACGTTAAGGCGCAATACAGGTTACGTTAAGGCGCAATACAGGTTACGTTAAGGCGCAATACAGGTTACGTTAAGGCGCAATACAGGTTACGTTAAGGCGCAATACAGGTTACGTTAAGGCGCAATACAGGTTACGTTAAGGCGCAATACAGGTTACGTTAAGGCGCAATGCAGGTTACGTTAAGGCGCAATGCAGGTTACGTTAAGGCGCAATACAGGTTACGTTAAGGCGCAATACAGGTTACGTTAAGGCGCAATACAGGTTACGTTAAGGCGCAATACAGGTTACGTTAAGGCGCAATACAGGTTACGTTAAGGCGCAATACAGGTTACGTTAAGGCGCAATACAGGTTACGTTAAGGCGCAATACAGGTTACGTTAAGGCGCAATACAGGTTACGTTAAGGCGCAATACAGGTTACGTTAAGGCGCAATACAGGTTACGTTAAGGCGCAATACAGGTTACGTTAAGGCGCAATACAGGTTACGTTAAGGCGCAATACAGGTTACGTTAAGGCGCAATACAGGTTACGTTAAGGCGCAATACAGGTTACGTTAAGGCGCAATACAGGTTACGTTAAGGCGCAATACAGGTTACGTTAAGGCGCAATACAGGTTACGTTAAGGCGCAATACAGGTTACGTTAAGGCGCAATACAGGTTACGTTAAGGCGCAATACAGGTT
Organism: Schistocerca americana; assembly: GCF_021461395.2. NCBI lineage: Eukaryota > Metazoa > Arthropoda > Insecta > Orthoptera > Acrididae > Schistocerca > Schistocerca americana. The sequence continues at coordinate 30,628 of NW_025726020.1, forward strand.
ACGTTAAGGCGCAATACAGGTTACGTTAAGGCGCAATACAGGTTACGTTAAGGCGCAATACAGGTTACGTTAAGGCGCAATACAGGTTAGGTTAAGGCGCAATACAGGTTAGGTTAAGGCGCAATACAGGTTAGGTTAAGGTACGACATAGGTTAGGTTAAGGTACGACATAGGTTAGGTTAAGGTACGACATAGGTTAGGTTAAGGTACGACATAGGTTAGGTTAAGGTACGACATAGGTTAGGTTAAGGTACGACATAGGTTAGGTTAAGGTACGACATAGGTTAGGTTAAGGTACGACATAGGTTAGGTTAAGGTACGACATAGGTTAGGTTAAGGTACGACATAGGTTAGGTTAAGGTACGACATAGGTTAGGTTAAGGTACGACATAGGTTAGGTTAAGGTACGACATAGGTTAGGTTAAGGTACGACATAGGTTAGGTTAAGGTACGACATAGGTTAGGTTAAGGTACGACATAGGTTAGGTTAAGGTACGACATAGGTTAGGTTAAGGTACGACATAGGTTAGGTTAAGGTACGACATAGGTTAGGTTAAGGTACGACATAGGTTAGGTTAAGGTACGACATAGGTTAGGTTAAGGTACGACATAGGTTAGGTTAAGGTACGACATAGGTTAGGTTAAGGTACGACATAGGTTAGGTTAAGGTACGACATAGGTTAGGTTAAGGTACGACATAGGTTAGGTTAAGGTACGACATAGGTTAGGTTAAGGTACGACATAGGTTAGGTTAAGGTACGACATAGGTTAGGTTAAGGTACGACATAGGTTAGGTTAAGGTACGACATAGGTTAGGTTAAGGTACGACATAGGTTAGGTTAAGGTACGACATAGGTTAGGTTAAGGTACGACATAGGTTAGGTTACGGTACGACATAGGTTAGGTTACGGTACGACATAGGTTAGGTTACGGTACGACATAGGTTAGGTTACGGTACGACATAGGTTAGGTTACGGTACGACATAGGTTAGGTTACGGTACGACATAGGTTAGGTTACGGTACGACATAGGTTAGGTTACGGTACGACATAGGTTAGGTTACGGTACGACATAGGTTAGGTTACGGTACGACATAGGTTAGGTTACGGTACGATATAGGTTAGGTTACGGTACGATATAGGTTAGGTTAAGGTACACATTGTTGTAAGGAAAGGTTTAATGGGGGGCGGGGCGGGGCGGCCGGTTTGTTGATTGTGATTATAGTAAGTGGATGCCTGCGGCATCATCTGATTTGCCACGTCAGGATGCACCTTTGGCTCATGACAGGCGGCGCTCTCATTCCATGCTTGTGGCAGACCTGTGTCTTTCATTCCTGCCATTGTTTGTGTGCTGTGAGAGGAGGCAGTATTGTGATGTTGGGTGCACCCCTGTGTAGGACATGTGTGGGTGTTGGTGGCTTGGCTGAGCAATGGTGGTTGTCGGGTGGGTGGGATATTCTGTTTTCTGAGTGGACCTCCCAGTCTGGTTATGACAGTGTGGATTGTCTAATGTGGCGGAGAGGATGCACTGGGTGTTGTTCCATGCTGGTGCTTACATATTGTCTGTGTGCGTGTTACAGGCAGAGAGTAGTGCGTGATAAGGGTGTGTGGCTGACGTGTGGTTGTGATTGTGAGCAGAGTCTTTCAGCATGTATACGGACAGTTGTATACATTATCTGTATTCTGATGGCTCTATCTATTACTAATCAGCGCCGTGTATACGTTTAATCCGGTTCCAGTCGAAACTGTTGTATCTCTGTACATTAGTGACACGGCGAGCCCGCTATGTAGTTACTCGTCTCGGCAGCTTCCACCGGTGTATGGCAAATGATTATAAGGAATCAGTCTAGTCGTCAATACCGATGGTGTGACGT
>NW_025726020.1:40000-45000 GCF_021461395.2 Schistocerca americana
TCGCCCCACCGGCAGGACGTCCCACGATACATGCCAGTTAAACACCGACGGGCGGTGAACCAACAGCGTGGGACACAAATCCAACTACGAGCTTTTTAACCGCAACAACTTTAATATACGCTATTGGAGCTGGAATTACCGCGGCTGCTGGCACCAGACTTGCCCTCCAATAGATACTCGTTAAAGGATTTAAAGTGTACTCATTCCGATTACGGGGCCTCGGATGAGTCCCGTATCGTTATTTTTCGTCACTACCTCCCCGTGCCGGGAGTGGGTAATTTGCGCGCCTGCTGCCTTCCTTGGATGTGGTAGCCGTTTCTCAGGCTCCCTCTCCGGAATCGAACCCTGATTCCCCGTTACCCGTTACAACCATGGTAGGCGCAGAACCTACCATCGACAGTTGATAAGGCAGACATTTGAAAGATGCGTCGCCGGTACGAGGACCGTGCGATCAGCCCAAAGTTATTCAGAGTCACCAAGGCAAACGGACCGGACGAGCCGACCGATTGGTTTTGATCTAATAAAAGCGTCCCTTCCATCTCTGGTCGGGACTCTGTTTGCATGTATTAGCTCTAGAATTACCACAGTTATCCAAGTAACGTGGGTACGATCTAAGGAACCATAACTGATTTAATGAGCCATTCGCGGTTTCACCTTAATGCGGCTTGTACTGAGACATGCATGGCTTAATCTTTGAGACAAGCATATGACTACTGGCAGGATCAACCAGGGAGCTGCGTCAACTAGAGCTGAGCAGCCGGCCGCCCGGGAGTGTGTCCCGGGGGCCCGCGCGAACACGCAAGCGTCCGCTCAATTATTCTGCAAACAGGAGGAGGCTGAGCTCCCCTGCACAATACACCTCGAAACCCTCTCAGGTCCCGGCGGCGCGCAGCGCCGTCCTAAGTACTTGGTCGGGTTCGAGAGAGGCGCAATCGCCCGGAGTTTGGCGAGTAGACGCTTTAGGTGCGACCACCCGTGCTCCCAACTGAGCTTGCCGCTGCCGACAGAGGCCCGGGAGCGTGCTGTCGTGGCATTGCCGGCGGGAGACAACACGCGCCACCTACGGTGACCGGCAGCTCCAACGCCAGCGCCACAGAAGGACAAAAGCCCCACTTGGGTGCCGAAGCGAACTCTCCCAGCACAGCGCACGCGCCAACACGTCCGCACAGCTGCGATACAAACCACCTGCGAGAACCGCAGAGGCGACCGAGCAGCAGACGGCGTCGCGGCGCCGAGCGCCGGGCGGCGGCGCATCCTCAGCGCACACAGTCCTCAATCGGACCAGCACACTGCAGATGTCCACCGCGCTTCGCACCGGGCCCGCGAGGACCTACTTTGGCCGCACGGCGCCGCGTGCAGGGTGCGCCGGCGCGCAGCTGCGCCGCCTGCCGCCTCCGTCGGCCGGCGCGCCTGCCACTGGCCGCCCCCACCAGCCGGCTGTAGCGCGTGCGCCCACGCACCGCGCGGCCAGCACGCCGGGAGGCCCCCCCTCACCGGCCGGGGACGGTCCCACCCAGCCACCGCCGCGTATCGCTTCACACCCAGATGCCATTCACGTTCGTGGGCATGGTGGGTATCGCTGGAACAACCGGTTGGTAGCTCAACCGATCGTCGCCATCACTGATTCACCTCTAGCGAGAACAACCGCACCACAACGGTTTACCAGTTGTTCATTTGCATAACGTCACCAGCAAACGTAGGCGTCCATCGCCATTTGCAAATTCAACGATTGTTGCATGCCTGTGTCAGGTGTCACGACACACTATGTCTGCCCACATACACGCAACAACATGTGCACGCTTCGCGAACACGTGGAAGGTGGCCCCCGTACGTATGCGATGTCCATTGCGCGAACGACTGTCAACCGGCCTCTGTCGCATGTCGCAGATGTGGAACGCAGTGCACCATGCTATCACGGTGTGTGAGAAGAGACGACTACGTCTGACAACACGCGCCACTACATCAACAGACGGCTCATGCTGATCGCCATCCAGGGCATACCACACTGCAATCCAGCTCTTATAGGGAGACGACACGTAGCTGAGTGCACAACATTTGGACCGCATGGTTCGCCGTTGTTGGCGCAGTCGTTGTACGGTCACATGTACCACGATGTATCATTCAGTACATGAGGACCAATGTGCAGTACAGTGTGTGATTTGGACGTACAACATCAGCGGACAGTTGACACAGGCCGTACCACAGCGTAGGCTAAGTGCTTCGCACATGCGAATGCCAATGAACAACTGCAAATGCCAATGAACAACTGCAAAGGGCATTGAGCATGTACGTCCTGCTGCCATCCACATTACAGTGTATAGCTGCAAGGTGTTTAACATGAAGCGATACACTGGGGACCGGGCAGTGCGAGTAGCAAACTATATTGCGGGGGTTGCAGTTAGGCAACACTACACTAATTTAACGCGTCGTATGACAATTACAGAGCAGGTTAAGGCCCAACGTGTGTTGGGTTAAGGCCCAACGTGTGTTGGGTTAAGGCCCAACGTGTGTTGGGTTAAGGCCCAACGTGTGTTGGGTTAAGGCCCAACGTGTGTTGGGTTAAGGCCCAACGTGTGTTGGGTTAAGGCCCAACGTGTGTTGGGTTAAGGCCCAACGTGTGTTGGGTTAAGGCCCAACGTGTGTTGGGTTAAGGCCCAACGTGTGTTGGGTTAAGGCCCAACGTGTGTTGGGTTAAGGCCCAACGTGTGTTGGGTTAAGGCCCAACGTGTGTTGGGTTAAGGCCCAACGTGTGTTGGGTTAAGGCCCAACGTGTGTTGGGTTAAGGCCCAACGTGTGTTGGGTTAAGGCCCAACGTGTGTTGGGTTAAGGCCCAACGTGTGTTGGGTTACGTTAAGGGGCAATGTGGGTTACGTTAAGGGGCAATGTGGGTTACGTTAAGGGGCAATGTGGGTTACGTTACGGCGCAATATAGGTTACGTTACGGCGCAATATAGGTTACGTTAAGGCGCAATATCGGTTACGTTAAGGCGCAATACAGGTTACGTTAAGGCGCAATACAGGTTACGTTAAGGCGCAATACAGGTTACGTTAAGGCGCAATACAGGTTACGTTAAGGCGCAATACAGGTTACGTTAAGGCGCAATACAGGTTACGTTAAGGCGCAATACAGGTTACGTTAAGGCGCAATGCAGGTTACGTTAAGGCGCAATGCAGGTTACGTTAAGGCGCAATACAGGTTACGTTAAGGCGCAATACAGGTTACGTTAAGGCGCAATACAGGTTACGTTAAGGCGCAATACAGGTTACGTTAAGGCGCAATACAGGTTACGTTAAGGCGCAATACAGGTTACGTTAAGGCGCAATACAGGTTACGTTAAGGCGCAATACAGGTTACGTTAAGGCGCAATACAGGTTACGTTAAGGCGCAATACAGGTTACGTTAAGGCGCAATACAGGTTACGTTAAGGCGCAATACAGGTTACGTTAAGGCGCAATACAGGTTACGTTAAGGCGCAATACAGGTTACGTTAAGGCGCAATACAGGTTACGTTAAGGCGCAATACAGGTTACGTTAAGGCGCAATACAGGTTACGTTAAGGCGCAATACAGGTTACGTTAAGGCGCAATACAGGTTACGTTAAGGCGCAATACAGGTTAGGTTAAGGCGCAATACAGGTTAGGTTAAGGCGCAATACAGGTTAGGTTAAGGCGCAATACAGGTTAGGTTAAGGTACGACATAGGTTAGGTTAAGGTACGACATAGGTTAGGTTAAGGTACGACATAGGTTAGGTTAAGGTACGACATAGGTTAGGTTAAGGTACGACATAGGTTAGGTTAAGGTACGACATAGGTTAGGTTAAGGTACGACATAGGTTAGGTTAAGGTACGACATAGGTTAGGTTAAGGTACGACATAGGTTAGGTTAAGGTACGACATAGGTTAGGTTAAGGTACGACATAGGTTAGGTTAAGGTACGACATAGGTTAGGTTAAGGTACGACATAGGTTAGGTTAAGGTACGACATAGGTTAGGTTAAGGTACGACATAGGTTAGGTTAAGGTACGACATAGGTTAGGTTAAGGTACGACATAGGTTAGGTTAAGGTACGACATAGGTTAGGTTAAGGTACGACATAGGTTAGGTTAAGGTACGACATAGGTTAGGTTAAGGTACGACATAGGTTAGGTTAAGGTACGACATAGGTTAGGTTAAGGTACGACATAGGTTAGGTTAAGGTACGACATAGGTTAGGTTAAGGTACGACATAGGTTAGGTTAAGGTACGACATAGGTTAGGTTAAGGTACGACATAGGTTAGGTTAAGGTACGACATAGGTTAGGTTAAGGTACGACATAGGTTAGGTTAAGGTACGACATAGGTTAGGTTAAGGTACGACATAGGTTAGGTTAAGGTACGACATAGGTTAGGTTACGGTACGACATAGGTTAGGTTACGGTACGACATAGGTTAGGTTACGGTACGACATAGGTTAGGTTACGGTACGACATAGGTTAGGTTACGGTACGACATAGGTTAGGTTACGGTACGACATAGGTTAGGTTACGGTACGACATAGGTTAGGTTACGGTACGACATAGGTTAGGTTACGGTACGATATAGGTTAGGTTACGGTACGATATAGGTTAGGTTAAGGTACACATTGTTGTAAGGAAAGGTTTAATGGGGGGCGGGGCGGGGCGGCCGGTTTGTTGATTGTGATTATAGTAAGTGGATGCCTGCGGCATCATCTGATTTGCCACGTCAGGATGCACCTTTGGCTCATGACAGGCGGCGCTCTCATTCCATGCTTGTGGCAGACCTGTGTCTTTCATTCCTGCCATTGTTTGTGTGCTGTGAGAGGAGGCAGTATTGTGATGTTGGGTGCACCCCTGTGTAGGACATGTGTGGGTGTTGGTGGCTTGGCTGAGCAATGGTGGTTGTCGGGTGGGTGGGATATTCTGTTTTCTGAGTGGACCTCCCAGTCTGGTTATGACAGTGTGGATTGTCTAATGTGGCGGAGAGGATGCACTGGGTGTTG
>NW_025726020.1:50000-52500 GCF_021461395.2 Schistocerca americana
AACACCTTTCGACGTACTCAGTAAAGCAATCCGGCAGGCCATGAGCCCTCAGCACGGGGCGGAGGGCGGCATGGTCCACCGAATCGAACGCTTTAGAGACGTCGATCGATGCCACAAAAACAGAGCGACAGGAGCGGACTGCGTCGGTGAGAGCAGTGTCCAAGATGAAGGTGTTTTCCAACATCCCATCCCGGGGGATGAATGCCCGCTGACGTTCGTCCACAGCACATGCACGCATCAGGCGTGACGCGAGAACCTTGTGAAAGGTCCGCGCCAACACCGAGCAGACCGTAATGGGGCGAAAGTCAGCGGGGGATGTTGGTGCAGCCGTTTTGGGGAGAAGTGACGTCCGGGCGCGAAGCAGACGCTCGGGGAGGGCGCGGGCCAGGAGGAAGAGGTTCAAGAGTTTCACCAGGACTTCATGCGGCAGGCGCCGCAGCTCCGCTGGAGTCAGGCCGTCCGGCCCGGCTGCCGATCCCCTGGGCGGCAAGGCAGCAGCGACCTCCTCACATGTGACCGGCCCCCATAGGCACTCAGGAGCGACAGGCTCCGAGTGCGGGAGAAGGCGGTCACGGATGAAGCCGGCGGTGGAGATCGGCTTCTTCGTGAAGAGGTCCGCCCAGAAGTCCAGCAGACCGGGGATGTCGGGTGGCGGCTGCAGCAGGGTGCCGTCCAGCAAGCCGCGCACGCAACGTGCACGCGACCTACGGAAGGCGTCCTGTGTCCGCGCGTATTCCCAGCGGCGCCGCTTGCGCTTCTGCAGCGGCGGGGCGGCAGGCGGCCGCTTGGATGGTTGGCGCGGCCGCTGTGTCCTGGTGATCGACCTCTCCCCCCTGGACCCGACCGACGCAAGGGCATCCGGGAGCATGCCCAGGATGACATCGGGCGGCGTGCCCCGCCCCAGACCAATGACTCGATCCAGGGCAGAGAAACGCTGGGCGGAAGCAGGTAGCCCCGCCAGATGCTCCCAGATGGCGGCGTCAGTCGGCCCCTCCGGGGGCGGCCCGGTGGTGTCGGCCGCGAAGTCCTCGGCTGCGTCGACGGGCGGCGCAGCGGCCTCGCCCGCGTCAGGCAGCGAGCTCGCTGCTCCACGGCGGGACGCCGGCTCTTCACCCCGACCGATCTCAAGTGCCTCCATGAATTGGCGGACAAGCTGCTTGTGGGCAGCTTGCCGCCGTCGGCACTTGATTGCCTCAAGCGTTCGGTCGGGGAACATCCTGGTAAGTTCTTGATTTACAAAGAAGAACCGGGCGTCCCTCTCCAGGAACAGTTCGGCCTCTGCCTTGGCGAGCGACAGGACTTCTTCCTCCGTCCACCTCGCGCGATGCCTCTCCGTCACGATCTCAGCGTTGGCGGCCGCAGGGTGTTGGCGGCGGCGATGGACCCCGAGACCGTTCTTCGTGGTAAAAGTGCGGTGGCACTCACTGCAAGCAAAGGGAGCTACACAAACTATCGCATTTTCGTTACGGCCGGTTGGCCGGATAGGTGCTGGGGTAGCTGGGGTGGCACCTTCAGCGGAAGGGCCACCATCTCTTGTTTCTTGTCGGCTGCCCCCAACTATAAAGGGATAATGCGAGGGGGGGCTGGTAACCCCCCCAAGCCCCTGGTGCGGTCTTCCACTCTGCAAAAATCAGCGGGCCCACGAGAAGGGGAGAAGACCGCAGGAGAGGAGAGGCTAAGAGGGCTAGGCCCATGTATTGCGCATCACTCTCCCTGTAACTATAACCCAAGGAAGGCACCTCGCAGCAGCAGCACGACTACATCAAGACCGCACTTCGAAAAGCCAAGTCCGGATGCAGCCACACCGCCGCCACTTGGCCACCTTAAGAGAGTCATAGTTACTCCCGCCGTTTACCCGCGCTTGCTTGAATTTCTTCACGTTGACATTCAGAGCACTGGGCAGAAATCACATTGCGTCAACACCCGCTAGGGCCATCGCAATGCTTTGTTTTAATTAGACAGTCGGATTCCCCCAGTCCGTGCCAGTTCTGAGTTGATCGTTGAATGGCGGCCGAAGAGAATCCGCGCACCCGCGCGCCCCCGGAGGAGCACGCTAAGGCGGACGCGGCCTCGCAGCAAGGAAGATCCGTGGGAGGCCAAGGCACGGGACCGAGCTCGGATCCTGCACGCAGGTTGAAGCACCGGGGCGCGAACGCCGCGCAGGCGCGCGCATCCTGCACCGCCGGCCAGCACGAGGCCAACCAACGGCGAGAGCAGACCACGCCCGCGCTAAACGCCCGCACTTACCGGCACCCCTACGGCACTCACCTCGCCCAGGCCCGGCACGTTAGCGCTGACCCACTTCCCGACCAAGCCCGACACGCCCCGATCCTCAGAGCCAATCCTTATCCCGAAGTTACGGATCCAATTTGCCGACTTCCCTTACCTACATTATTCTATCGACTAGAGGCTCTTCACCTTGGAGACCTGCTGCGGATATGGGTACGAACCGGCGCGACACCTCCACGTGGCCCTCTCCCGGATTTTCAAGGTCCGAGGG
>NW_025726020.1:57500-62500 GCF_021461395.2 Schistocerca americana
GAGGCGCAATCGCCCGGAGTTTGGCGAGTAGACGCTTTAGGTGCGACCACCCGTGCTCCCAACTGAGCTTGCCGCTGCCGACAGAGGCCCGGGAGCGTGCTGTCGTGGCATTGCCGGCGGGAGACAACACGCGCCACCTACGGTGACCGGCAGCTCCAACGCCAGCGCCACAGAAGGACAAAAGCCCCACTTGGGTGCCGAAGCGAACTCTCCCAGCACAGCGCACGCGCCAACACGTCCGCACAGCTGCGATACAAACCACCTGCGAGAACCGCAGAGGCGACCGAGCAGCAGACGGCGTCGCGGCGCCGAGCGCCGGGCGGCGGCGCATCCTCAGCGCACACAGTCCTCAATCGGACCAGCACACTGCAGATGTCCACCGCGCTTCGCACCGGGCCCGCGAGGACCTACTTTGGCCGCACGGCGCCGCGTGCAGGGTGCGCCGGCGCGCAGCTGCGCCGCCTGCCGCCTCCGTCGGCCGGCGCGCCTGCCACTGGCCGCCCCCACCAGCCGGCTGTAGCGCGTGCGCCCACGCACCGCGCGGCCAGCACGCCGGGAGGCCCCCCCTCACCGGCCGGGGACGGTCCCACCCAGCCACCGCCGCGTATCGCTTCACACCCAGATGCCATTCACGTTCGTGGGCATGGTGGGTATCGCTGGAACAACCGGTTGGTAGCTCAACCGATCGTCGCCATCACTGATTCACCTCTAGCGAGAACAACCGCACCACAACGGTTTACCAGTTGTTCATTTGCATAACGTCACCAGCAAACGTAGGCGTCCATCGCCATTTGCAAATTCAACGATTGTTGCATGCCTGTGTCAGGTGTCACGACACACTATGTCTGCCCACATACACGCAACAACATGTGCACGCTTCGCGAACACGTGGAAGGTGGCCCCCGTACGTATGCGATGTCCATTGCGCGAACGACTGTCAACCGGCCTCTGTCGCATGTCGCAGATGTGGAACGCAGTGCACCATGCTATCACGGTGTGTGAGAAGAGACGACTACGTCTGACAACACGCGCCACTACATCAACAGACGGCTCATGCTGATCGCCATCCAGGGCATACCACACTGCAATCCAGCTCTTATAGGGAGACGACACGTAGCTGAGTGCACAACATTTGGACCGCATGGTTCGCCGTTGTTGGCGCAGTCGTTGTACGGTCACATGTACCACGATGTATCATTCAGTACATGAGGACCAATGTGCAGTACAGTGTGTGATTTGGACGTACAACATCAGCGGACAGTTGACACAGGCCGTACCACAGCGTAGGCTAAGTGCTTCGCACATGCGAATGCCAATGAACAACTGCAAATGCCAATGAACAACTGCAAAGGGCATTGAGCATGTACGTCCTGCTGCCATCCACATTACAGTGTATAGCTGCAAGGTGTTTAACATGAAGCGATACACTGGGGACCGGGCAGTGCGAGTAGCAAACTATATTGCGGGGGTTGCAGTTAGGCAACACTACACTAATTTAACGCGTCGTATGACAATTACAGAGCAGGTTAAGGCCCAACGTGTGTTGGGTTAAGGCCCAACGTGTGTTGGGTTAAGGCCCAACGTGTGTTGGGTTAAGGCCCAACGTGTGTTGGGTTAAGGCCCAACGTGTGTTGGGTTAAGGCCCAACGTGTGTTGGGTTAAGGCCCAACGTGTGTTGGGTTAAGGCCCAACGTGTGTTGGGTTAAGGCCCAACGTGTGTTGGGTTAAGGCCCAACGTGTGTTGGGTTAAGGCCCAACGTGTGTTGGGTTAAGGCCCAACGTGTGTTGGGTTAAGGCCCAACGTGTGTTGGGTTAAGGCCCAACGTGTGTTGGGTTACGTTAAGGGGCAATGTGGGTTACGTTAAGGGGCAATGTGGGTTACGTTAAGGGGCAATGTGGGTTACGTTACGGCGCAATATAGGTTACGTTACGGCGCAATATAGGTTACGTTAAGGCGCAATATCGGTTACGTTAAGGCGCAATACAGGTTACGTTAAGGCGCAATACAGGTTACGTTAAGGCGCAATACAGGTTACGTTAAGGCGCAATACAGGTTACGTTAAGGCGCAATACAGGTTACGTTAAGGCGCAATACAGGTTACGTTAAGGCGCAATACAGGTTACGTTAAGGCGCAATGCAGGTTACGTTAAGGCGCAATGCAGGTTACGTTAAGGCGCAATACAGGTTACGTTAAGGCGCAATACAGGTTACGTTAAGGCGCAATACAGGTTACGTTAAGGCGCAATACAGGTTACGTTAAGGCGCAATACAGGTTACGTTAAGGCGCAATACAGGTTACGTTAAGGCGCAATACAGGTTACGTTAAGGCGCAATACAGGTTACGTTAAGGCGCAATACAGGTTACGTTAAGGCGCAATACAGGTTACGTTAAGGCGCAATACAGGTTACGTTAAGGCGCAATACAGGTTACGTTAAGGCGCAATACAGGTTACGTTAAGGCGCAATACAGGTTACGTTAAGGCGCAATACAGGTTACGTTAAGGCGCAATACAGGTTACGTTAAGGCGCAATACAGGTTACGTTAAGGCGCAATACAGGTTACGTTAAGGCGCAATACAGGTTACGTTAAGGCGCAATACAGGTTAGGTTAAGGCGCAATACAGGTTAGGTTAAGGCGCAATACAGGTTAGGTTAAGGTACGACATAGGTTAGGTTAAGGTACGACATAGGTTAGGTTAAGGTACGACATAGGTTAGGTTAAGGTACGACATAGGTTAGGTTAAGGTACGACATAGGTTAGGTTAAGGTACGACATAGGTTAGGTTAAGGTACGACATAGGTTAGGTTAAGGTACGACATAGGTTAGGTTAAGGTACGACATAGGTTAGGTTAAGGTACGACATAGGTTAGGTTAAGGTACGACATAGGTTAGGTTAAGGTACGACATAGGTTAGGTTAAGGTACGACATAGGTTAGGTTAAGGTACGACATAGGTTAGGTTAAGGTACGACATAGGTTAGGTTAAGGTACGACATAGGTTAGGTTAAGGTACGACATAGGTTAGGTTAAGGTACGACATAGGTTAGGTTAAGGTACGACATAGGTTAGGTTAAGGTACGACATAGGTTAGGTTAAGGTACGACATAGGTTAGGTTAAGGTACGACATAGGTTAGGTTAAGGTACGACATAGGTTAGGTTAAGGTACGACATAGGTTAGGTTAAGGTACGACATAGGTTAGGTTAAGGTACGACATAGGTTAGGTTAAGGTACGACATAGGTTAGGTTAAGGTACGACATAGGTTAGGTTAAGGTACGACATAGGTTAGGTTAAGGTACGACATAGGTTAGGTTAAGGTACGACATAGGTTAGGTTAAGGTACGACATAGGTTAGGTTAAGGTACGACATAGGTTAGGTTACGGTACGACATAGGTTAGGTTACGGTACGACATAGGTTAGGTTACGGTACGACATAGGTTAGGTTACGGTACGACATAGGTTAGGTTACGGTACGACATAGGTTAGGTTACGGTACGACATAGGTTAGGTTACGGTACGACATAGGTTAGGTTACGGTACGACATAGGTTAGGTTACGGTACGATATAGGTTAGGTTACGGTACGATATAGGTTAGGTTAAGGTACACATTGTTGTAAGGAAAGGTTTAATGGGGGGCGGGGCGGGGCGGCCGGTTTGTTGATTGTGATTATAGTAAGTGGATGCCTGCGGCATCATCTGATTTGCCACGTCAGGATGCACCTTTGGCTCATGACAGGCGGCGCTCTCATTCCATGCTTGTGGCAGACCTGTGTCTTTCATTCCTGCCATTGTTTGTGTGCTGTGAGAGGAGGCAGTATTGTGATGTTGGGTGCACCCCTGTGTAGGACATGTGTGGGTGTTGGTGGCTTGGCTGAGCAATGGTGGTTGTCGGGTGGGTGGGATATTCTGTTTTCTGAGTGGACCTCCCAGTCTGGTTATGACAGTGTGGATTGTCTAATGTGGCGGAGAGGATGCACTGGGTGTTGTTCCATGCTGGTGCTTACATATTGTCTGTGTGCGTGTTACAGGCAGAGAGTAGTGCGTGATAAGGGTGTGTGGCTGACGTGTGGTTGTGATTGTGAGCAGAGTCTTTCAGCATGTATACGGACAGTTGTATACATTATCTGTATTCTGATGGCTCTATCTATTACTAATCAGCGCCGTGTATACGTTTAATCCGGTTCCAGTCGAAACTGTTGTATCTCTGTACATTAGTGACACGGCGAGCCCGCTATGTAGTTACTCGTCTCGGCAGCTTCCACCGGTGTATGGCAAATGATTATAAGGAATCAGTCTAGTCGTCAATACCGATGGTGTGACGTCACATGTCTGGGGTGGGGGACGCTGCGCCCTTCCGGTGGGTCATGGCCTAGAAAGACTCTTCCCACGCAGGGGGGCGTGGACTGTCATTGACTCTTCCAGGTAATATACTTGCCGTACGTTCTTGCGACTGCGAGTGCAACGCTCACCGGTACCGACATGGATGGAGCGCCTCCTAGCTGACCGCTCAGCATCGGCATTCGTACAGAGAGCAACGCGGTCGCGTCTCTAGCTCGTAACTGGTACAGCCCGCAGCTCATGTATAGGGACAGCGGGAATGTCGCATATTGGAGATAACTCTTCATGAAACGCATGTTATAGGGGTGGATTGCACATTGCGACTGCGGGAAAAGTCCGCCGTTCATCCGCTGGAGTTGCGAGTTGGGCGGTTGGAGTGGGGCGCAGGTGGAGTGATTGCCGGTCCACGATTTCGTGCGGCAGAGGCGCTGGCGTTGGGGTGCTGTGGTCGACAGAGGACGCAGGCTTTGTGGGTGGGGTCGAAAGATGGGCACTGTGGGCCCATCGATGTCTTGGTCGGCTTGGCGTCTCATAGATGGCGGTATCGTCGTTGCAGGACGTCATGCCGCGGGAGACCTACAGATGGCGCTGTGTTTTGTGGTGCGCTCGACATGGCGGACGTAGTGTTGTCAGATTCGCATAGATGGAGGTATTGCATG
>NW_025726020.1:70000-75000 GCF_021461395.2 Schistocerca americana
ACATGCATGGCTTAATCTTTGAGACAAGCATATGACTACTGGCAGGATCAACCAGGGAGCTGCGTCAACTAGAGCTGAGCAGCCGGCCGCCCGGGAGTGTGTCCCGGGGGCCCGCGCGAACACGCAAGCGTCCGCTCAATTATTCTGCAAACAGGAGGAGGCTGAGCTCCCCTGCACAATACACCTCGAAACCCTCTCAGGTCCCGGCGGCGCGCAGCGCCGTCCTAAGTACTTGGTCGGGTTCGAGAGAGGCGCAATCGCCCGGAGTTTGGCGAGTAGACGCTTTAGGTGCGACCACCCGTGCTCCCAACTGAGCTTGCCGCTGCCGACAGAGGCCCGGGAGCGTGCTGTCGTGGCATTGCCGGCGGGAGACAACACGCGCCACCTACGGTGACCGGCAGCTCCAACGCCAGCGCCACAGAAGGACAAAAGCCCCACTTGGGTGCCGAAGCGAACTCTCCCAGCACAGCGCACGCGCCAACACGTCCGCACAGCTGCGATACAAACCACCTGCGAGAACCGCAGAGGCGACCGAGCAGCAGACGGCGTCGCGGCGCCGAGCGCCGGGCGGCGGCGCATCCTCAGCGCACACAGTCCTCAATCGGACCAGCACACTGCAGATGTCCACCGCGCTTCGCACCGGGCCCGCGAGGACCTACTTTGGCCGCACGGCGCCGCGTGCAGGGTGCGCCGGCGCGCAGCTGCGCCGCCTGCCGCCTCCGTCGGCCGGCGCGCCTGCCACTGGCCGCCCCCACCAGCCGGCTGTAGCGCGTGCGCCCACGCACCGCGCGGCCAGCACGCCGGGAGGCCCCCCCTCACCGGCCGGGGACGGTCCCACCCAGCCACCGCCGCGTATCGCTTCACACCCAGATGCCATTCACGTTCGTGGGCATGGTGGGTATCGCTGGAACAACCGGTTGGTAGCTCAACCGATCGTCGCCATCACTGATTCACCTCTAGCGAGAACAACCGCACCACAACGGTTTACCAGTTGTTCATTTGCATAACGTCACCAGCAAACGTAGGCGTCCATCGCCATTTGCAAATTCAACGATTGTTGCATGCCTGTGTCAGGTGTCACGACACACTATGTCTGCCCACATACACGCAACAACATGTGCACGCTTCGCGAACACGTGGAAGGTGGCCCCCGTACGTATGCGATGTCCATTGCGCGAACGACTGTCAACCGGCCTCTGTCGCATGTCGCAGATGTGGAACGCAGTGCACCATGCTATCACGGTGTGTGAGAAGAGACGACTACGTCTGACAACACGCGCCACTACATCAACAGACGGCTCATGCTGATCGCCATCCAGGGCATACCACACTGCAATCCAGCTCTTATAGGGAGACGACACGTAGCTGAGTGCACAACATTTGGACCGCATGGTTCGCCGTTGTTGGCGCAGTCGTTGTACGGTCACATGTACCACGATGTATCATTCAGTACATGAGGACCAATGTGCAGTACAGTGTGTGATTTGGACGTACAACATCAGCGGACAGTTGACACAGGCCGTACCACAGCGTAGGCTAAGTGCTTCGCACATGCGAATGCCAATGAACAACTGCAAATGCCAATGAACAACTGCAAAGGGCATTGAGCATGTACGTCCTGCTGCCATCCACATTA
The DNA here is from genome assembly GCF_021461395.2 of Schistocerca americana. Taxonomy (NCBI): domain Eukaryota; kingdom Metazoa; phylum Arthropoda; class Insecta; order Orthoptera; family Acrididae; genus Schistocerca; species Schistocerca americana. The sequence goes on from NW_025726020.1 coordinate 71,637, forward strand.
CAGTGTATAGCTGCAAGGTGTTTAACATGAAGCGATACACTGGGGACCGGGCAGTGCGAGTAGCAAACTATATTGCGGGGGTTGCAGTTAGGCAACACTACACTAATTTAACGCGTCGTATGACAATTACAGAGCAGGTTAAGGCCCAACGTGTGTTGGGTTAAGGCCCAACGTGTGTTGGGTTAAGGCCCAACGTGTGTTGGGTTAAGGCCCAACGTGTGTTGGGTTAAGGCCCAACGTGTGTTGGGTTAAGGCCCAACGTGTGTTGGGTTAAGGCCCAACGTGTGTTGGGTTAAGGCCCAACGTGTGTTGGGTTAAGGCCCAACGTGTGTTGGGTTAAGGCCCAACGTGTGTTGGGTTAAGGCCCAACGTGTGTTGGGTTAAGGCCCAACGTGTGTTGGGTTAAGGCCCAACGTGTGTTGGGTTAAGGCCCAACGTGTGTTGGGTTACGTTAAGGGGCAATGTGGGTTACGTTAAGGGGCAATGTGGGTTACGTTAAGGGGCAATGTGGGTTACGTTACGGCGCAATATAGGTTACGTTACGGCGCAATATAGGTTACGTTAAGGCGCAATATCGGTTACGTTAAGGCGCAATACAGGTTACGTTAAGGCGCAATACAGGTTACGTTAAGGCGCAATACAGGTTACGTTAAGGCGCAATACAGGTTACGTTAAGGCGCAATACAGGTTACGTTAAGGCGCAATACAGGTTACGTTAAGGCGCAATACAGGTTACGTTAAGGCGCAATGCAGGTTACGTTAAGGCGCAATGCAGGTTACGTTAAGGCGCAATACAGGTTACGTTAAGGCGCAATACAGGTTACGTTAAGGCGCAATACAGGTTACGTTAAGGCGCAATACAGGTTACGTTAAGGCGCAATACAGGTTACGTTAAGGCGCAATACAGGTTACGTTAAGGCGCAATACAGGTTACGTTAAGGCGCAATACAGGTTACGTTAAGGCGCAATACAGGTTACGTTAAGGCGCAATACAGGTTACGTTAAGGCGCAATACAGGTTACGTTAAGGCGCAATACAGGTTACGTTAAGGCGCAATACAGGTTACGTTAAGGCGCAATACAGGTTACGTTAAGGCGCAATACAGGTTACGTTAAGGCGCAATACAGGTTACGTTAAGGCGCAATACAGGTTACGTTAAGGCGCAATACAGGTTAGGTTAAGGCGCAATACAGGTTAGGTTAAGGCGCAATACAGGTTAGGTTAAGGTACGACATAGGTTAGGTTAAGGTACGACATAGGTTAGGTTAAGGTACGACATAGGTTAGGTTAAGGTACGACATAGGTTAGGTTAAGGTACGACATAGGTTAGGTTAAGGTACGACATAGGTTAGGTTAAGGTACGACATAGGTTAGGTTAAGGTACGACATAGGTTAGGTTAAGGTACGACATAGGTTAGGTTAAGGTACGACATAGGTTAGGTTAAGGTACGACATAGGTTAGGTTAAGGTACGACATAGGTTAGGTTAAGGTACGACATAGGTTAGGTTAAGGTACGACATAGGTTAGGTTAAGGTACGACATAGGTTAGGTTAAGGTACGACATAGGTTAGGTTAAGGTACGACATAGGTTAGGTTAAGGTACGACATAGGTTAGGTTAAGGTACGACATAGGTTAGGTTAAGGTACGACATAGGTTAGGTTAAGGTACGACATAGGTTAGGTTAAGGTACGACATAGGTTAGGTTAAGGTACGACATAGGTTAGGTTAAGGTACGACATAGGTTAGGTTAAGGTACGACATAGGTTAGGTTAAGGTACGACATAGGTTAGGTTAAGGTACGACATAGGTTAGGTTAAGGTACGACATAGGTTAGGTTAAGGTACGACATAGGTTAGGTTAAGGTACGACATAGGTTAGGTTAAGGTACGACATAGGTTAGGTTAAGGTACGACATAGGTTAGGTTAAGGTACGACATAGGTTAGGTTAAGGTACGACATAGGTTAGGTTACGGTACGACATAGGTTAGGTTACGGTACGACATAGGTTAGGTTACGGTACGACATAGGTTAGGTTACGGTACGACATAGGTTAGGTTACGGTACGACATAGGTTAGGTTACGGTACGACATAGGTTAGGTTACGGTACGACATAGGTTAGGTTACGGTACGACATAGGTTAGGTTACGGTACGACATAGGTTAGGTTACGGTACGATATAGGTTAGGTTACGGTACGATATAGGTTAGGTTAAGGTACACATTGTTGTAAGGAAAGGTTTAATGGGGGGCGGGGCGGGGCGGCCGGTTTGTTGATTGTGATTATAGTAAGTGGATGCCTGCGGCATCATCTGATTTGCCACGTCAGGATGCACCTTTGGCTCATGACAGGCGGCGCTCTCATTCCATGCTTGTGGCAGACCTGTGTCTTTCATTCCTGCCATTGTTTGTGTGCTGTGAGAGGAGGCAGTATTGTGATGTTGGGTGCACCCCTGTGTAGGACATGTGTGGGTGTTGGTGGCTTGGCTGAGCAATGGTGGTTGTCGGGTGGGTGGGATATTCTGTTTTCTGAGTGGACCTCCCAGTCTGGTTATGACAGTGTGGATTGTCTAATGTGGCGGAGAGGATGCACTGGGTGTTGTTCCATGCTGGTGCTTACATATTGTCTGTGTGCGTGTTACAGGCAGAGAGTAGTGCGTGATAAGGGTGTGTGGCTGACGTGTGGTTGTGATTGTGAGCAGAGTCTTTCAGCATGTATACGGACAGTTGTATACATTATCTGTATTCTGATGGCTCTATCTATTACTAATCAGCGCCGTGTATACGTTTAATCCGGTTCCAGTCGAAACTGTTGTATCTCTGTACATTAGTGACACGGCGAGCCCGCTATGTAGTTACTCGTCTCGGCAGCTTCCACCGGTGTATGGCAAATGATTATAAGGAATCAGTCTAGTCGTCAATACCGATGGTGTGACGTCACATGTCTGGGGTGGGGGACGCTGCGCCCTTCCGGTGGGTCATGGCCTAGAAAGACTCTTCCCACGCAGGGGGGCGTGGACTGTCATTGACTCTTCCAGGTAATATACTTGCCGTACGTTCTTGCGACTGCGAGTGCAACGCTCACCGGTACCGACATGGATGGAGCGCCTCCTAGCTGACCGCTCAGCATCGGCATTCGTACAGAGAGCAACGCGGTCGCGTCTCTAGCTCGTAACTGGTACAGCCCGCAGCTCATGTATAGGGACAGCGGGAATGTCGCATATTGGAGATAACTCTTCATGAAACGCATGTTATAGGGGTGGATTGCACATTGCGACTGCGGGAAAAGTCCGCCGTTCATCCGCTGGAGTTGCGAGTTGGGCGGTTGGAGTGGGGCGCAGGTGGAGTGATTGCCGGTCCACGAT
>NW_025726020.1:80000-87500 GCF_021461395.2 Schistocerca americana
GTTGGACTTGGGCTCGGCGCGAGGCGTCGGGGTAGTGGACCCTCCCAAACACCACATGCCACGACAGGCGGCAGCCTGCGGGGTTCGGTGCTGGACTCTTCCCTGTTCGCTCGCCGCTACTGGGGGAATCCTTGTTAGTTTCTTTTCCTCCGCTTAGTAATATGCTTAAATTCAGCGGGTAGTCTCGCCTGCTCTGAGGTCGTTGTACGAGGTGTCGCACGCCACACCGCCAGCCGGCTGTGCACGCTACCGAGTAAGTACCGGTATGCGAACCGCCAGGCGACGGGCGCGCATCGCACGTTTCAGGAGGCGCGGCCGGCCCCACAGGCGGCCGCGACGCTCCCAGGTCTGCGAAGCGGGGCAAACGCCGCGCGCTTCAGTATACGTAGCCGACCCTCAGCCAGACGTGGCCCGGGAACGGAATCCATGGACCGCAATGTGCGTTCGAAACGTCGATGTTCATGTGTCCTGCAGTTCACATGTCGACGCGCAATTTGCTGCGTTCTTCATCGACCCACGAGCCGAGTGATCCACCGTCCTGGGTGATCTTTTCTTAGTTTCCACTGTCTCTTTCAAGACAGTTGCATAGGCGGGACGTAGGCGTGTGGCGGCCCCTGTTCAAGCGTTCTGTGTCCAACGGCCTCACGGCCGATGGGCGTCGTACGGCTCCACACCGGAGCGGACAGGCAGTCGGGCGAAAGTCATTCAAAACCGGCGCCAGGCGCCAGGTGCCGCAGGCCAGCCGCTCCAGCGCTTCAGCGCTCGTACCACACAACATTGGCGTTAGTTTTGAGAAGCACGCGTGGTTCCGCACGCGGCGCACGGCTACTGCGAGCCGTACAGGTAGCGTGTTGCGCGACACGACACGCACATCGAACGACATGCAGTCTAGTCGGTAATGATCCTTCCGCAGGTTCACCTACGGAAACCTTGTTACGACTTTTACTTCCTCTAAATGATCAAGTTTGGTCATCTTTCCGGTAGCATCGGCAACGACAGAGTCAATGCCGCGTACCAGTCCGAAGACCTCACTAAATCATTCAATCGGTAGTAGCGACGGGCGGTGTGTACAAAGGGCAGGGACGTAATCAACGCGAGCTTATGACTCGCGCTTACTGGGAATTCCTCGTTCATGGGGAACAATTGCAAGCCCCAATCCCTAGCACGAAGGAGGTTCAGCGGGTTACCCCGACCTTTCGGCCTAGGAAGACACGCTGATTCCTTCAGTGTAGCGCGCGTGCGGCCCAGAACATCTAAGGGCATCACAGACCTGTTATTGCTCAATCTCGTGCGGCTAGAAGCCGCCTGTCCCTCTAAGAAGAAAAGTAATCGCTGACAGCACGAAGGATGTCACGCGACTAGTTAGCAGGCTAGAGTCTCGTTCGTTATCGGAATTAACCAGACAAATCGCTCCACCAACTAAGAACGGCCATGCACCACCACCCACCGAATCAAGAAAGAGCTATCAATCTGTCAATCCTTCCGGTGTCCGGGCCTGGTGAGGTTTCCCGTGTTGAGTCAAATTAAGCCGCAGGCTCCACTCCTGGTGGTGCCCTTCCGTCAATTCCTTTAAGTTTCAGCTTTGCAACCATACTTCCCCCGGAACCCAAAAGCTTTGGTTTCCCGGAGGCTGCCCGCCGAGTCATCGGAGGAACTGCGGCGGATCGCTGGCTGGCATCGTTTATGGTTAGAACTAGGGCGGTATCTGATCGCCTTCGAACCTCTAACTTTCGTTCTTGATTAATGAAAACATACTTGGCAAATGCTTTCGCTTCTGTTCGTCTTGCGACGATCCAAGAATTTCACCTCTAACGTCGCAATACGAATGCCCCCGCCTGTCCCTATTAATCATTACCTCGGGTTCCGAAAACCAACAAAATAGAACCGAGGTCCTATTCCATTATTCCATGCACACAGTATTCAGGCGGGCTTGCCTGCTTTAAGCACTCTAATTTGTTCAAAGTAAACGTGCCGGCCCACCGAGACACTCACTCAAGAGCACCCTGGTAGGATTGCAACGGGGTCCGCCTCGGGACGCACGAGCACGCACGAGGCGCGTCGCACGCCTTCGGCTCGCCCCACCGGCAGGACGTCCCACGATACATGCCAGTTAAACACCGACGGGCGGTGAACCAACAGCGTGGGACACAAATCCAACTACGAGCTTTTTAACCGCAACAACTTTAATATACGCTATTGGAGCTGGAATTACCGCGGCTGCTGGCACCAGACTTGCCCTCCAATAGATACTCGTTAAAGGATTTAAAGTGTACTCATTCCGATTACGGGGCCTCGGATGAGTCCCGTATCGTTATTTTTCGTCACTACCTCCCCGTGCCGGGAGTGGGTAATTTGCGCGCCTGCTGCCTTCCTTGGATGTGGTAGCCGTTTCTCAGGCTCCCTCTCCGGAATCGAACCCTGATTCCCCGTTACCCGTTACAACCATGGTAGGCGCAGAACCTACCATCGACAGTTGATAAGGCAGACATTTGAAAGATGCGTCGCCGGTACGAGGACCGTGCGATCAGCCCAAAGTTATTCAGAGTCACCAAGGCAAACGGACCGGACGAGCCGACCGATTGGTTTTGATCTAATAAAAGCGTCCCTTCCATCTCTGGTCGGGACTCTGTTTGCATGTATTAGCTCTAGAATTACCACAGTTATCCAAGTAACGTGGGTACGATCTAAGGAACCATAACTGATTTAATGAGCCATTCGCGGTTTCACCTTAATGCGGCTTGTACTGAGACATGCATGGCTTAATCTTTGAGACAAGCATATGACTACTGGCAGGATCAACCAGGGAGCTGCGTCAACTAGAGCTGAGCAGCCGGCCGCCCGGGAGTGTGTCCCGGGGGCCCGCGCGAACACGCAACCGTCCGCTCAATTATTCTGCAAACAGGAGGAGGCTGAGCTCCCCTGCACAATACACCTCGAAACCCTCTCAGGTCCCGGCGGCGCGCAGCGCCGTCCTAAGTACTTGGTCGGGTTCGAGAGAGGCGCAATCGCCCGGAGTTTGGCGAGTAGACGCTTTAGGTGCGACCACCCGTGCTCCCAACTGAGCTTGCCGCTGCCGACAGAGGCCCGGGAGCGTGCTGTCGTGGCATTGCCGGCGGGAGACAACACGCGCCACCTACGGTGACCGGCAGCTCCAACGCCAGCGCCACAGAAGGACAAAAGCCCCACTTGGGTGCCGAAGCGAACTCTCCCAGCACAGCGCACGCGCCAACACGTCCGCACAGCTGCGATACAAACCACCTGCGAGAACCGCAGAGGCGACCGAGCAGCAGACGGCGTCGCGGCGCCGAGCGCCGGGCGGCGGCGCATCCTCAGCGCACACAGTCCTCAATCGGACCAGCACACTGCAGATGTCCACCGCGCTTCGCACCGGGCCCGCGAGGACCTACTTTGGCCGCACGGCGCCGCGTGCAGGGTGCGCCGGCGCGCAGCTGCGCCGCCTGCCGCCTCCGTCGGCCGGCGCGCCTGCCACTGGCCGCCCCCACCAGCCGGCTGTAGCGCGTGCGCCCACGCACCGCGCGGCCAGCACGCCGGGAGGCCCCCCCTCACCGGCCGGGGACGGTCCCACCCAGCCACCGCCGCGTATCGCTTCACACCCAGATGCCATTCACGTTCGTGGGCATGGTGGGTATCGCTGGAACAACCGGTTGGTAGCTCAACCGATCGTCGCCATCACTGATTCACCTCTAGCGAGAACAACCGCACCACAACGGTTTACCAGTTGTTCATTTGCATAACGTCACCAGCAAACGTAGGCGTCCATCGCCATTTGCAAATTCAACGATTGTTGCATGCCTGTGTCAGGTGTCACGACACACTATGTCTGCCCACATACACGCAACAACATGTGCACGCTTCGCGAACACGTGGAAGGTGGCCCCCGTACGTATGCGATGTCCATTGCGCGAACGACTGTCAACCGGCCTCTGTCGCATGTCGCAGATGTGGAACGCAGTGCACCATGCTATCACGGTGTGTGAGAAGAGACGACTACGTCTGACAACACGCGCCACTACATCAACAGACGGCTCATGCTGATCGCCATCCAGGGCATACCACACTGCAATCCAGCTCTTATAGGGAGACGACACGTAGCTGAGTGCACAACATTTGGACCGCATGGTTCGCCGTTGTTGGCGCAGTCGTTGTACGGTCACATGTACCACGATGTATCATTCAGTACATGAGGACCAATGTGCAGTACAGTGTGTGATTTGGACGTACAACATCAGCGGACAGTTGACACAGGCCGTACCACAGCGTAGGCTAAGTGCTTCGCACATGCGAATGCCAATGAACAACTGCAAATGCCAATGAACAACTGCAAAGGGCATTGAGCATGTACGTCCTGCTGCCATCCACATTACAGTGTATAGCTGCAAGGTGTTTAACATGAAGCGATACACTGGGGACCGGGCAGTGCGAGTAGCAAACTATATTGCGGGGGTTGCAGTTAGGCAACACTACACTAATTTAACGCGTCGTATGACAATTACAGAGCAGGTTAAGGCCCAACGTGTGTTGGGTTAAGGCCCAACGTGTGTTGGGTTAAGGCCCAACGTGTGTTGGGTTAAGGCCCAACGTGTGTTGGGTTAAGGCCCAACGTGTGTTGGGTTAAGGCCCAACGTGTGTTGGGTTAAGGCCCAACGTGTGTTGGGTTAAGGCCCAACGTGTGTTGGGTTAAGGCCCAACGTGTGTTGGGTTAAGGCCCAACGTGTGTTGGGTTAAGGCCCAACGTGTGTTGGGTTAAGGCCCAACGTGTGTTGGGTTAAGGCCCAACGTGTGTTGGGTTAAGGCCCAACGTGTGTTGGGTTAAGGCCCAACGTGTGTTGGGTTAAGGCCCAACGTGTGTTGGGTTACGTTAAGGGGCAATGTGGGTTACGTTAAGGGGCAATGTGGGTTACGTTAAGGGGCAATGTGGGTTACGTTACGGCGCAATATAGGTTACGTTACGGCGCAATATAGGTTACGTTAAGGCGCAATATCGGTTACGTTAAGGCGCAATACAGGTTACGTTAAGGCGCAATACAGGTTACGTTAAGGCGCAATACAGGTTACGTTAAGGCGCAATACAGGTTACGTTAAGGCGCAATACAGGTTACGTTAAGGCGCAATACAGGTTACGTTAAGGCGCAATACAGGTTACGTTAAGGCGCAATGCAGGTTACGTTAAGGCGCAATGCAGGTTACGTTAAGGCGCAATACAGGTTACGTTAAGGCGCAATACAGGTTACGTTAAGGCGCAATACAGGTTACGTTAAGGCGCAATACAGGTTACGTTAAGGCGCAATACAGGTTACGTTAAGGCGCAATACAGGTTACGTTAAGGCGCAATACAGGTTACGTTAAGGCGCAATACAGGTTACGTTAAGGCGCAATACAGGTTACGTTAAGGCGCAATACAGGTTACGTTAAGGCGCAATACAGGTTACGTTAAGGCGCAATACAGGTTACGTTAAGGCGCAATACAGGTTACGTTAAGGCGCAATACAGGTTACGTTAAGGCGCAATACAGGTTACGTTAAGGCGCAATACAGGTTACGTTAAGGCGCAATACAGGTTACGTTAAGGCGCAATACAGGTTACGTTAAGGCGCAATACAGGTTACGTTAAGGCGCAATACAGGTTAGGTTAAGGCGCAATACAGGTTAGGTTAAGGCGCAATACAGGTTAGGTTAAGGTACGACATAGGTTAGGTTAAGGTACGACATAGGTTAGGTTAAGGTACGACATAGGTTAGGTTAAGGTACGACATAGGTTAGGTTAAGGTACGACATAGGTTAGGTTAAGGTACGACATAGGTTAGGTTAAGGTACGACATAGGTTAGGTTAAGGTACGACATAGGTTAGGTTAAGGTACGACATAGGTTAGGTTAAGGTACGACATAGGTTAGGTTAAGGTACGACATAGGTTAGGTTAAGGTACGACATAGGTTAGGTTAAGGTACGACATAGGTTAGGTTAAGGTACGACATAGGTTAGGTTAAGGTACGACATAGGTTAGGTTAAGGTACGACATAGGTTAGGTTAAGGTACGACATAGGTTAGGTTAAGGTACGACATAGGTTAGGTTAAGGTACGACATAGGTTAGGTTAAGGTACGACATAGGTTAGGTTAAGGTACGACATAGGTTAGGTTAAGGTACGACATAGGTTAGGTTAAGGTACGACATAGGTTAGGTTAAGGTACGACATAGGTTAGGTTAAGGTACGACATAGGTTAGGTTAAGGTACGACATAGGTTAGGTTAAGGTACGACATAGGTTAGGTTAAGGTACGACATAGGTTAGGTTAAGGTACGACATAGGTTAGGTTAAGGTACGACATAGGTTAGGTTAAGGTACGACATAGGTTAGGTTAAGGTACGACATAGGTTAGGTTAAGGTACGACATAGGTTAGGTTAAGGTACGACATAGGTTAGGTTAAGGTACGACATAGGTTAGGTTAAGGTACGACATAGGTTAGGTTAAGGTACGACATAGGTTAGGTTACGGTACGACATAGGTTAGGTTACGGTACGACATAGGTTAGGTTACGGTACGACATAGGTTAGGTTACGGTACGACATAGGTTAGGTTACGGTACGACATAGGTTAGGTTACGGTACGACATAGGTTAGGTTACGGTACGACATAGGTTAGGTTACGGTACGACATAGGTTAGGTTACGGTACGACATAGGTTAGGTTACGGTACGATATAGGTTAGGTTACGGTACGATATAGGTTAGGTTAAGGTACACATTGTTGTAAGGAAAGGTTTAATGGGGGGCGGGGCGGGGCGGCCGGTTTGTTGATTGTGATTATAGTAAGTGGATGCCTGCGGCATCATCTGATTTGCCACGTCAGGATGCACCTTTGGCTCATGACAGGCGGCGCTCTCATTCCATGCTTGTGGCAGACCTGTGTCTTTCATTCCTGCCATTGTTTGTGTGCTGTGAGAGGAGGCAGTATTGTGATGTTGGGTGCACCCCTGTGTAGGACATGTGTGGGTGTTGGTGGCTTGGCTGAGCAATGGTGGTTGTCGGGTGGGTGGGATATTCTGTTTTCTGAGTGGACCTCCCAGTCTGGTTATGACAGTGTGGATTGTCTAATGTGGCGGAGAGGATGCACTGGGTGTTGTTCCATGCTGGTGCTTACATATTGTCTGTGTGCGTGTTACAGGCAGAGAGTAGTGCGTGATAAGGGTGTGTGGCTGACGTGTGGTTGTGATTGTGAGCAGAGTCTTTCAGCATGTATACGGACAGTTGTATACATTATCTGTATTCTGATGGCTCTATCTATTACTAATCAGCGCCGTGTATACGTTTAATCCGGTTCCAGTCGAAACTGTTGTATCTCTGTACATTAGTGACACGGCGAGCCCGCTATGTAGTTACTCGTCTCGGCAGCTTCCACCGGTGTATGGCAAATGATTATAAGGAATCAGTCTAGTCGTCAATACCGATGGTGTGACGTCACATGTCTGGGGTGGGGGACGCTG
>NW_025726020.1:97500-100000 GCF_021461395.2 Schistocerca americana
AACACGTCCGCACAGCTGCGATACAAACCACCTGCGAGAACCGCAGAGGCGACCGAGCAGCAGACGGCGTCGCGGCGCCGAGCGCCGGGCGGCGGCGCATCCTCAGCGCACACAGTCCTCAATCGGACCAGCACACTGCAGATGTCCACCGCGCTTCGCACCGGGCCCGCGAGGACCTACTTTGGCCGCACGGCGCCGCGTGCAGGGTGCGCCGGCGCGCAGCTGCGCCGCCTGCCGCCTCCGTCGGCCGGCGCGCCTGCCACTGGCCGCCCCCACCAGCCGGCTGTAGCGCGTGCGCCCACGCACCGCGCGGCCAGCACGCCGGGAGGCCCCCCCTCACCGGCCGGGGACGGTCCCACCCAGCCACCGCCGCGTATCGCTTCACACCCAGATGCCATTCACGTTCGTGGGCATGGTGGGTATCGCTGGAACAACCGGTTGGTAGCTCAACCGATCGTCGCCATCACTGATTCACCTCTAGCGAGAACAACCGCACCACAACGGTTTACCAGTTGTTCATTTGCATAACGTCACCAGCAAACGTAGGCGTCCATCGCCATTTGCAAATTCAACGATTGTTGCATGCCTGTGTCAGGTGTCACGACACACTATGTCTGCCCACATACACGCAACAACATGTGCACGCTTCGCGAACACGTGGAAGGTGGCCCCCGTACGTATGCGATGTCCATTGCGCGAACGACTGTCAACCGGCCTCTGTCGCATGTCGCAGATGTGGAACGCAGTGCACCATGCTATCACGGTGTGTGAGAAGAGACGACTACGTCTGACAACACGCGCCACTACATCAACAGACGGCTCATGCTGATCGCCATCCAGGGCATACCACACTGCAATCCAGCTCTTATAGGGAGACGACACGTAGCTGAGTGCACAACATTTGGACCGCATGGTTCGCCGTTGTTGGCGCAGTCGTTGTACGGTCACATGTACCACGATGTATCATTCAGTACATGAGGACCAATGTGCAGTACAGTGTGTGATTTGGACGTACAACATCAGCGGACAGTTGACACAGGCCGTACCACAGCGTAGGCTAAGTGCTTCGCACATGCGAATGCCAATGAACAACTGCAAATGCCAATGAACAACTGCAAAGGGCATTGAGCATGTACGTCCTGCTGCCATCCACATTACAGTGTATAGCTGCAAGGTGTTTATCATGAAGCGATACACTGGGGACCGGGCAGTGCGAGTAGCAAACTATATTGCGGGGGTTGCAGTTAGGCAACACTACACTAATTTAACGCGTCGTATGACAATTACAGAGCAGGTTAAGGCCCAACGTGTGTTGGGTTAAGGCCCAACGTGTGTTGGGTTAAGGCCCAACGTGTGTTGGGTTAAGGCCCAACGTGTGTTGGGTTAAGGCCCAACGTGTGTTGGGTTAAGGCCCAACGTGTGTTGGGTTAAGGCCCAACGTGTGTTGGGTTAAGGCCCAACGTGTGTTGGGTTAAGGCCCAACGTGTGTTGGGTTAAGGCCCAACGTGTGTTGGGTTAAGGCCCAACGTGTGTTGGGTTAAGGCCCAACGTGTGTTGGGTTAAGGCCCAACGTGTGTTGGGTTAAGGCCCAACGTGTGTTGGGTTAAGGCCCAACGTGTGTTGGGTTAAGGCCCAACGTGTGTTGGGTTACGTTAAGGGGCAATGTGGGTTACGTTAAGGGGCAATGTGGGTTACGTTAAGGGGCAATGTGGGTTACGTTACGGCGCAATATAGGTTACGTTACGGCGCAATATAGGTTACGTTAAGGCGCAATATCGGTTACGTTAAGGCGCAATACAGGTTACGTTAAGGCGCAATACAGGTTACGTTAAGGCGCAATACAGGTTACGTTAAGGCGCAATACAGGTTACGTTAAGGCGCAATACAGGTTACGTTAAGGCGCAATACAGGTTACGTTAAGGCGCAATACAGGTTACGTTAAGGCGCAATGCAGGTTACGTTAAGGCGCAATGCAGGTTACGTTAAGGCGCAATACAGGTTACGTTAAGGCGCAATACAGGTTACGTTAAGGCGCAATACAGGTTACGTTAAGGCGCAATACAGGTTACGTTAAGGCGCAATACAGGTTACGTTAAGGCGCAATACAGGTTACGTTAAGGCGCAATACAGGTTACGTTAAGGCGCAATACAGGTTACGTTAAGGCGCAATACAGGTTACGTTAAGGCGCAATACAGGTTACGTTAAGGCGCAATACAGGTTACGTTAAGGCGCAATACAGGTTACGTTAAGGCGCAATACAGGTTACGTTAAGGCGCAATACAGGTTACGTTAAGGCGCAATACAGGTTACGTTAAGGCGCAATACAGGTTACGTTAAGGCGCAATACAGGTTACGTTAAGGCGCAATACAGGTTACGTTAAGGCGCAATACAGGTTACGTTAAGGCGCAATACAGGTTACGTTAAGGCGCAATACAGGTTAGGTTAAGGCGCAATACAGGTTAGGTTAAGGCGCAATACAGGTTAGGTTAAGGTACGAC
>NW_025726020.1:105000-110000 GCF_021461395.2 Schistocerca americana
GAGTGACACCAGTCGAGCCGGAGGTGGTCTCCGACTATCTGGGCGTCGACCACGCGGGCGATGCCGTCTTTGACCGCCACCACGTCAGGCTTGCGGATGCCCTCAGGTGTTCGGAGGTGGGGCTCCACAGAGACATTGAAGCCCCTCTGCGCGAGTCCACGGGCGACATAACGCACTACAGCGTCATGGCGCTTGACCCGGGACCCGTGCGTCCTAAAGCAAGCCTGAAGTACGTGGTTGGCGGTCTCCACGGCCTGGCACCCCGCGCGGCATCTGGTGTCCGCCTCCCGCCCGCGACTGCGCCGTGCCTTCGTAGGGAAGGCGTTGATGCGTGCGCGGAGGGCGTCGATGTATTCACGCCCAGATAGCAGGCGACTGGTGTCGGCGACCCACTGATGTTGGCCACTGACGGCGGCAGAAGATGACAGTGCCGCACCGTCAATGGCGATGTGTAGGCGCGCCGCCCACATTTCCCCAACCTGCGTTGACGATTTGAGGAGGTGGCCCTCCCACATTAGGTGGCGCTCCAGCACCTCGATCTCACGCTGTACCTCATCCATGCCTACACCGTCGCAGGCTGGCCCTATCTTCTTCAGCGCCAGGAGACGGGACCGACGGAGGGTCGGACCCATCCATCGGCAAGATGGAATGCCGAGGCCCCCCTGGGCAACAGGAGCGTGGAAGTATCCCAGGGGGGTGTCCGCCGGAAGGCGGAACCATCTCCTGACGGCGGCCCGGATGGTAACGTCGGCCGACTTCAATGCACCCACCCGGGTGCGGCTGAGGGCCAGCCCGTGGTACAGGCCAGGGAGAAGTACGTTGGTGAGAGCGTGGAGGCGCTGTTGCGGCTTCAGCGGAGCTCGGGAGATGACGTCAAGCTGCTCCAACAGGTGGCTACGTGGATTGAAGACACAGCGACCCGCCGTGGAAAATTGCAGCCCCAGGTACCGGAAGGTTTCACCCACACGCAGGGCAGGCATGGTGGTATTGCCTGCTGTGAAGGTGACATTGCTGTCCACCTTCACCTTCTTCTCGCGCCCTGACGCGACTAAGGCGAGGGTGAAACACTTCCGGGCGTTGATCTGCAGCCCCAGGTGGGCGAGGGCTGCGGTAGCTGCGTCGATGAGGGACTGCAAGCCCCTCGGGGTCGCTGCAAACAGCAAGACGTCATCTGCAAAGGCCGCAGCGTTGACTCTGCGACCGAGGATCCGAGCTCCGATGTGGGAGGGCAGTTGGCCTAAAACGTAGTCCACCGCAAAGTTGAACAGGAGGGGGGAGAGGGGATCGCCCTGGCGAACGCCCCGTGCTGGCTGCACAGACACGCCCACGCCGGCGCCGTCCGCTATCACTGTCGTGCTGCCCTCGTAGCACCGCTCGACATACTCGACAAAGCAATCCGGCAGGCCATGCGCCTTCAGCACAGGGCGAAGGGCAGCATGATCTACCGAATCGAATGCCTTAGATACGTCGATCGATGCCACAAAGACAGAGCGGCAGGAGCGAACTGCGTCGGTGAGAGCAGTGTCCAAGATGAAGGTATTTTCCAACATCCCATCCCGAGGGATGAATGCCCGCTGACGTTCGTCCACAGCACAAGCGCGCATCAGGCGTGACGCGAGAACCTTGTGAAAGGTCCGCGCCAACACCGAGCAGACCGTAACGGGGCGAAAGTCAGCGGGGGATGTTGGTGCAGCCGTTTTCGGGAGAAGGGACGTCCGCGCGCGAAGCAGGCGTTCCGGAAGGGCGCGGGCCAGAAGGAAGAGATTCATCACTTTCACCAGGACTTCGTGCGGCAGACGCCGCAACTCCGCTGGGGTAAGGCCGTCCGGCCCGGCTGCTGATCCCCTGGGCGGCAACGCGGCGGCGACCTCCTCATGTGTGACCGGCCCCCATATGCACTCGAGAGCGACGGGCTCTGAGTGCGGGAGGAGGCGGTCACGAATGAAGCCCGCGGTGGAGATGGGCTTCTTGGTGAAGAGGTCCGCCCAGAAGTCCAGCAGACCAGGGATGGCAGGTGGCGGCTGGAGCAGGGTGCCATCCAAGAGGCCGCGCACGCAACGCGCACGCGACCGTCGGAAGGCATCCTGCGTTCTCGCGTACTCCCAGCGGCGCCGCTTGCGCTTCTGCGTTGGCGGCGCGGCAGGCGGCCGCTTCGATGGTTGGCGCGGCCGCTGTGTCCTGGTGATTGATCTCTCCCCTCTGGACCCGACCGACGCAAGGGCATCCGGGAGCATGCCCAGGATGACATCGGGCGGCGTGCCCCGCCCCAGACCGATGACACGATCCAGGGCAGAGAAACGCTGGGCGGAAGCGGGTAGCCCCGCCAGATGCTCCCAGATGGCGGCGTCAGTCGGCCCCTCCGGCGGCGGCCCGGTGGTGTCGGCCGCGAAGTCCTCGGCTGCGTCGACGGGCGGCGCAGCGGCCTCGCCCGCGTCAGGCAGCGGGCTCGCCGCTCCCCGGCGGGACGCCGGCTCTTCCCCCCGACCGATCTCAAGCGCCTCCATGAATTGGCGGACAAGCTGCTTGTGGGCAGCTTGCCGCCGTCGGCACTTGATTGCCTCAAGCGTTCGGTCGGGGAACATCCTGATGAGCTCTTGATTTACAAAGAAGAACCGGGCGTCCCTCTCGAGGAACAGTTCGGCCTCTGCCTTGGCGAGCGACAGGACTTCTTCCTCCGTCCACCTCGCGCGATGCCTCTCCGTGACGATCTCCGCGTTGGCGGCCGCAAGATGTTGGCGGCGGCGATGGACCCCGAGACCGTTCTTGGTTGTAAAGCTGCGGTGGCACTCACTACAGGTATACATAGCTGCAAAAGTTACAAGATTTTCGGCACGGCCGGTTGGCCGGCTAGGTGCTGGGGGAGTTGGGGTGGCACCTTCAGCGGAAGGGCCACCACTTATTCTCTGCTTACTGCCCCCAACTAAAAAAGGGATAGTGCGAGGGGGGGCTGGTAACCCCCCCAAGCCCCTGGTGCGGTCTTCCACTCTGCGAAATCAGCGGGCCCACGAGAAGGGGAGAAGACCGCAGGAGAGGAGAGGCTAAGAGGGCTAGGCCCATGTATTGCGCATCACTCTCCCTGTAACTATAACCCAAGGAAGGCACCTCGCAGCAGCAGCACGACTACATCAAGACCGCACTTCGAGAAGCCAAGTCCGGATGCAGCCACACCGCAGCCACTTGGCCACCTTAAGAGAGTCATAGTTACTCCCGCCGTTTACCCGCGCTTGCTTGAATTTCTTCACGTTGACATTCAGAGCACTGGGCAGAAATCACATTGCGTCAACACCCGCTAGGGCCATCGCAATGCTTTGTTTTAATTAGACAGTCGGATTCCCCCAGTCCGTGCCAGTTCTGAGTTGATCGTTGAATGGCGGCCGAAGAGAATCCGCGCACCCGCGCGCCCCCGGAGGAGCACGCTAAGGCGGACGCGGCCTCGCAGCAAGGAAGATCCGTGGGAGGCCAAGGCACGGGACCGAGCTCGGATCCTGCACGCAGGTTGAAGCACCGGGGCGCGAACGCCGCGCAGGCGCGCGCATCCTGCACCGCCGGCCAGCACGAGGCCAACCAACGGCGAGAGCAGACCACGCCCGCGCTAAACGCCCGCACTTACCGGCACCCCTACGGCACTCACCTCGCCCAGGCCCGGCACGTTAGCGCTGACCCACTTCCCGACCAAGCCCGACACGCCCCGATCCTCAGAGCCAATCCTTATCCCGAAGTTACGGATCCAATTTGCCGACTTCCCTTACCTACATTATTCTATCGACTAGAGGCTCTTCACCTTGGAGACCTGCTGCGGATATGGGTACGAACCGGCGCGACACCTCCACGTGGCCCTCTCCCGGATTTTCAAGGTCCGAGGGGAAGATCGGGACACCGCCGCAACTGCGGTGCTCTTCGCGTTCCAAACCCTATCTCCCTGCTAGAGGATTCCAGGGAACTCGAACGCTCATGCAGAAAAGAAAACTCTTCCCCGATCTCCCGACGGCGTCTCCGGGTCCTTTTGGGTTACCCCGACGAGCATCTCTAAAAGAGGGGCCCGACTTGTATCGGTTCCGCTGCCGGGTTCCGGAATAGGAACCGGATTCCCTTTCGCCCAACGGGGGCCAGCACAAAGTGCATCATGCTATGACGGCCCCCATCAACATCGGATTTCTCCTAGGGCTTAGGATCGACTGACTCGTGTGCAACGGCTGTTCACACGAAACCCTTCTCCGCGTCAGCCCTCCAGGGCCTCGCTGGAGTATTTGCTACTACCACCAAGATCTGCACCGACGGCGGCTCCAGGCAGGCTCACGCCCAGACCCTTCTGCGCCCACCGCCGCGACCCTCCTACTCGTCAGGGCTTCGCGGCCGGCCGCAAGGACCGGCCATGACTGCCAGACTGACGGCCGAGTATAGGCACGACGCTTCAGCGCCATCCATTTTCAGGGCTAGTTGCTTCGGCAGGTGAGTTGTTACACACTCCTTAGCGGATTCCGACTTCCATGGCCACCGTCCTGCTGTCTTAAGCAACCAACGCCTTTCATGGTTTCCCATGAGCGTCGATTCGGGCGCCTTAACTCGGCGTTTGGTTCATCCCACAGCGCCAGTTCTGCTTACCAAAAGTGGCCCACTTGGCACTCCGATCCGAGTCGTTTGCTCGCGGCTTCAGCATATCAAGCAAGCCGGAGATCTCACCCATTTAAAGTTTGAGAATAGGTTGAGGTCGTTTCGGCCCCAAGGCCTCTAATCATTCGCTTTACCGGATGAGACTCGTACGAGCACCAGCTATCCTGAGGGAAACTTCGGAGGGAACCAGCTACTAGATGGTTCGATTAGTCTTTCGCCCCTATACCCAGCTCCGACGATCGATTTGCACGTCAGAATCGCTACGGACCTCCATCAGGGTTTCCCCTGACTTCGTCCTGGCCAGGCATAGTTCACCATCTTTCGGGTCCCAACGTGTACGCTCTAGGTGCGCCTCACCTCGCAATGAGGACGAGACGCCCCGGGAGTGC
>NW_025726020.1:112500-117500 GCF_021461395.2 Schistocerca americana
CCCGCCGAGTCATCGGAGGAACTGCGGCGGATCGCTGGCTGGCATCGTTTATGGTTAGAACTAGGGCGGTATCTGATCGCCTTCGAACCTCTAACTTTCGTTCTTGATTAATGAAAACATACTTGGCAAATGCTTTCGCTTCTGTTCGTCTTGCGACGATCCAAGAATTTCACCTCTAACGTCGCAATACGAATGCCCCCGCCTGTCCCTATTAATCATTACCTCGGGTTCCGAAAACCAACAAAATAGAACCGAGGTCCTATTCCATTATTCCATGCACACAGTATTCAGGCGGGCTTGCCTGCTTTAAGCACTCTAATTTGTTCAAAGTAAACGTGCCGGCCCACCGAGACACTCACTCAAGAGCACCCTGGTAGGATTGCAACGGGGTCCGCCTCGGGACGCACGAGCACGCACGAGGCGCGTCGCACGCCTTCGGCTCGCCCCACCGGCAGGACGTCCCACGATACATGCCAGTTAAACACCGACGGGCGGTGAACCAACAGCGTGGGACACAAATCCAACTACGAGCTTTTTAACCGCAACAACTTTAATATACGCTATTGGAGCTGGAATTACCGCGGCTGCTGGCACCAGACTTGCCCTCCAATAGATACTCGTTAAAGGATTTAAAGTGTACTCATTCCGATTACGGGGCCTCGGATGAGTCCCGTATCGTTATTTTTCGTCACTACCTCCCCGTGCCGGGAGTGGGTAATTTGCGCGCCTGCTGCCTTCCTTGGATGTGGTAGCCGTTTCTCAGGCTCCCTCTCCGGAATCGAACCCTGATTCCCCGTTACCCGTTACAACCATGGTAGGCGCAGAACCTACCATCGACAGTTGATAAGGCAGACATTTGAAAGATGCGTCGCCGGTACGAGGACCGTGCGATCAGCCCAAAGTTATTCAGAGTCACCAAGGCAAACGGACCGGACGAGCCGACCGATTGGTTTTGATCTAATAAAAGCGTCCCTTCCATCTCTGGTCGGGACTCTGTTTGCATGTATTAGCTCTAGAATTACCACAGTTATCCAAGTAACGTGGGTACGATCTAAGGAACCATAACTGATTTAATGAGCCATTCGCGGTTTCACCTTAATGCGGCTTGTACTGAGACATGCATGGCTTAATCTTTGAGACAAGCATATGACTACTGGCAGGATCAACCAGGGAGCTGCGTCAACTAGAGCTGAGCAGCCGGCCGCCCGGGAGTGTGTCCCGGGGGCCCGCGCGAACACGCAAGCGTCCGCTCAATTATTCTGCAAACAGGAGGAGGCTGAGCTCCCCTGCACAATACACCTCGAAACCCTCTCAGGTCCCGGCGGCGCGCAGCGCCGTCCTAAGTACTTGGTCGGGTTCGAGAGAGGCGCAATCGCCCGGAGTTTGGCGAGTAGACGCTTTAGGTGCGACCACCCGTGCTCCCAACTGAGCTTGCCGCTGCCGACAGAGGCCCGGGAGCGTGCTGTCGTGGCATTGCCGGCGGGAGACAACACGCGCCACCTACGGTGACCGGCAGCTCCAACGCCAGCGCCACAGAAGGACAAAAGCCCCACTTGGGTGCCGAAGCGAACTCTCCCAGCACAGCGCACGCGCCAACACGTCCGCACAGCTGCGATACAAACCACCTGCGAGAACCGCAGAGGCGACCGAGCAGCAGACGGCGTCGCGGCGCCGAGCGCCGGGCGGCGGCGCATCCTCAGCGCACACAGTCCTCAATCGGACCAGCACACTGCAGATGTCCACCGCGCTTCGCACCGGGCCCGCGAGGACCTACTTTGGCCGCACGGCGCCGCGTGCAGGGTGCGCCGGCGCGCAGCTGCGCCGCCTGCCGCCTCCGTCGGCCGGCGCGCCTGCCACTGGCCGCCCCCACCAGCCGGCTGTAGCGCGTGCGCCCACGCACCGCGCGGCCAGCACGCCGGGAGGCCCCCCCTCACCGGCCGGGGACGGTCCCACCCAGCCACCGCCGCGTATCGCTTCACACCCAGATGCCATTCACGTTCGTGGGCATGGTGGGTATCGCTGGAACAACCGGTTGGTAGCTCAACCGATCGTCGCCATCACTGATTCACCTCTAGCGAGAACAACCGCACCACAACGGTTTACCAGTTGTTCATTTGCATAACGTCACCAGCAAACGTAGGCGTCCATCGCCATTTGCAAATTCAACGATTGTTGCATGCCTGTGTCAGGTGTCACGACACACTATGTCTGCCCACATACACGCAACAACATGTGCACGCTTCGCGAACACGTGGAAGGTGGCCCCCGTACGTATGCGATGTCCATTGCGCGAACGACTGTCAACCGGCCTCTGTCGCATGTCGCAGATGTGGAACGCAGTGCACCATGCTATCACGGTGTGTGAGAAGAGACGACTACGTCTGACAACACGCGCCACTACATCAACAGACGGCTCATGCTGATCGCCATCCAGGGCATACCACACTGCAATCCAGCTCTTATAGGGAGACGACACGTAGCTGAGTGCACAACATTTGGACCGCATGGTTCGCCGTTGTTGGCGCAGTCGTTGTACGGTCACATGTACCACGATGTATCATTCAGTACATGAGGACCAATGTGCAGTACAGTGTGTGATTTGGACGTACAACATCAGCGGACAGTTGACACAGGCCGTACCACAGCGTAGGCTAAGTGCTTCGCACATGCGAATGCCAATGAACAACTGCAAATGCCAATGAACAACTGCAAAGGGCATTGAGCATGTACGTCCTGCTGCCATCCACATTACAGTGTATAGCTGCAAGGTGTTTAACATGAAGCGATACACTGGGGACCGGGCAGTGCGAGTAGCAAACTATATTGCGGGGGTTGCAGTTAGGCAACACTACACTAATTTAACGCGTCGTATGACAATTACAGAGCAGGTTAAGGCCCAACGTGTGTTGGGTTAAGGCCCAACGTGTGTTGGGTTAAGGCCCAACGTGTGTTGGGTTAAGGCCCAACGTGTGTTGGGTTAAGGCCCAACGTGTGTTGGGTTAAGGCCCAACGTGTGTTGGGTTAAGGCCCAACGTGTGTTGGGTTAAGGCCCAACGTGTGTTGGGTTAAGGCCCAACGTGTGTTGGGTTAAGGCCCAACGTGTGTTGGGTTAAGGCCCAACGTGTGTTGGGTTAAGGCCCAACGTGTGTTGGGTTAAGGCCCAACGTGTGTTGGGTTAAGGCCCAACGTGTGTTGGGTTAAGGCCCAACGTGTGTTGGGTTAAGGCCCAACGTGTGTTGGGTTACGTTAAGGGGCAATGTGGGTTACGTTAAGGGGCAATGTGGGTTACGTTAAGGGGCAATGTGGGTTACGTTACGGCGCAATATAGGTTACGTTACGGCGCAATATAGGTTACGTTAAGGCGCAATATCGGTTACGTTAAGGCGCAATACAGGTTACGTTAAGGCGCAATACAGGTTACGTTAAGGCGCAATACAGGTTACGTTAAGGCGCAATACAGGTTACGTTAAGGCGCAATACAGGTTACGTTAAGGCGCAATACAGGTTACGTTAAGGCGCAATGCAGGTTACGTTAAGGCGCAATGCAGGTTACGTTAAGGCGCAATACAGGTTACGTTAAGGCGCAATACAGGTTACGTTAAGGCGCAATACAGGTTACGTTAAGGCGCAATACAGGTTACGTTAAGGCGCAATACAGGTTACGTTAAGGCGCAATACAGGTTACGTTAAGGCGCAATACAGGTTACGTTAAGGCGCAATACAGGTTACGTTAAGGCGCAATACAGGTTACGTTAAGGCGCAATACAGGTTACGTTAAGGCGCAATACAGGTTACGTTAAGGCGCAATACAGGTTACGTTAAGGCGCAATACAGGTTACGTTAAGGCGCAATACAGGTTACGTTAAGGCGCAATACAGGTTACGTTAAGGCGCAATACAGGTTACGTTAAGGCGCAATACAGGTTACGTTAAGGCGCAATACAGGTTACGTTAAGGCGCAATACAGGTTAGGTTAAGGCGCAATACAGGTTAGGTTAAGGTACGACATAGGTTAGGTTAAGGTACGACATAGGTTAGGTTAAGGTACGACATAGGTTAGGTTAAGGTACGACATAGGTTAGGTTAAGGTACGACATAGGTTAGGTTAAGGTACGACATAGGTTAGGTTAAGGTACGACATAGGGTAGGTTAAGGTACGACATAGGTTAGGTTAAGGTACGACATAGGTTAGGTTAAGGTACGACATAGGTTAGGTTAAGGTACGACATAGGTTAGGTTAAGGTACGACATAGGTTAGGTTAAGGTACGACATAGGTTAGGTTAAGGTACGACATAGGTTAGGTTAAGGTACGACATAGGTTAGGTTAAGGTACGACATAGGTTAGGTTAAGGTACGACATAGGTTAGGTTAAGGTACGACATAGGTTAGGTTAAGGTACGACATAGGTTAGGTTAAGGTACGACATAGGTTAGGTTAAGGTACGACATAGGTTAGGTTAAGGTACGACATAGGTTAGGTTAAGGTACGACATAGGTTAGGTTAAGGTACGACATAGGTTAGGTTAAGGTACGACATAGGTTAGGTTAAGGTACGACATAGGTTAGGTTAAGGTACGACATAGGTTAGGTTAAGGTACGACATAGGTTAGGTTAAGGTACGACATAGGTTAGGTTAAGGTACGACATAGGTTAGGTTAAGGTACGACATAGGTTAGGTTAAGGTACGACATAGGTTAGGTTAAGGTACGACATAGGTTAGGTTAAGGTACGACATAGGTTAGGTTAAGGTACGACATAGGTTAGGTTACGGTACGACATAGGTTAGGTTACGGTACGACATAGGTTAGGTTACGGTACGACATAGGTTAGGTTACGGTACGACATAGGTTAGGTTACGGTACGACATAGGTTAGGTTACGGTACGACATAGGTTAGGTTACGGTACGACATAGGTTAGGTTACGGTACGACATAGGTTAGGTTACGGTACGACATAGGTTAGGTTACGGTACGATATAGGTTAGGTTACGGTACGATATAG
>NW_025726020.1:125000-130000 GCF_021461395.2 Schistocerca americana
CGAAGGATGTCACGCGACTAGTTAGCAGGCTAGAGTCTCGTTCGTTATCGGAATTAACCAGACAAATCGCTCCACCAACTAAGAACGGCCATGCACCACCACCCACCGAATCAAGAAAGAGCTATCAATCTGTCAATCCTTCCGGTGTCCGGGCCTGGTGAGGTTTCCCGTGTTGAGTCAAATTAAGCCGCAGGCTCCACTCCTGGTGGTGCCCTTCCGTCAATTCCTTTAAGTTTCAGCTTTGCAACCATACTTCCCCCGGAACCCAAAAGCTTTGGTTTCCCGGAGGCTGCCCGCCGAGTCATCGGAGGAACTGCGGCGGATCGCTGGCTGGCATCGTTTATGGTTAGAACTAGGGCGGTATCTGATCGCCTTCGAACCTCTAACTTTCGTTCTTGATTAATGAAAACATACTTGGCAAATGCTTTCGCTTCTGTTCGTCTTGCGACGATCCAAGAATTTCACCTCTAACGTCGCAATACGAATGCCCCCGCCTGTCCCTATTAATCATTACCTCGGGTTCCGAAAACCAACAAAATAGAACCGAGGTCCTATTCCATTATTCCATGCACACAGTATTCAGGCGGGCTTGCCTGCTTTAAGCACTCTAATTTGTTCAAAGTAAACGTGCCGGCCCACCGAGACACTCACTCAAGAGCACCCTGGTAGGATTGCAACGGGGTCCGCCTCGGGACGCACGAGCACGCACGAGGCGCGTCGCACGCCTTCGGCTCGCCCCACCGGCAGGACGTCCCACGATACATGCCAGTTAAACACCGACGGGCGGTGAACCAACAGCGTGGGACACAAATCCAACTACGAGCTTTTTAACCGCAACAACTTTAATATACGCTATTGGAGCTGGAATTACCGCGGCTGCTGGCACCAGACTTGCCCTCCAATAGATACTCGTTAAAGGATTTAAAGTGTACTCATTCCGATTACGGGGCCTCGGATGAGTCCCGTATCGTTATTTTTCGTCACTACCTCCCCGTGCCGGGAGTGGGTAATTTGCGCGCCTGCTGCCTTCCTTGGATGTGGTAGCCGTTTCTCAGGCTCCCTCTCCGGAATCGAACCCTGATTCCCCGTTACCCGTTACAACCATGGTAGGCGCAGAACCTACCATCGACAGTTGATAAGGCAGACATTTGAAAGATGCGTCGCCGGTACGAGGACCGTGCGATCAGCCCAAAGTTATTCAGAGTCACCAAGGCAAACGGACCGGACGAGCCGACCGATTGGTTTTGATCTAATAAAAGCGTCCCTTCCATCTCTGGTCGGGACTCTGTTTGCATGTATTAGCTCTAGAATTACCACAGTTATCCAAGTAACGTGGGTACGATCTAAGGAACCATAACTGATTTAATGAGCCATTCGCGGTTTCACCTTAATGCGGCTTGTACTGAGACATGCATGGCTTAATCTTTGAGACAAGCATATGACTACTGGCAGGATCAACCAGGGAGCTGCGTCAACTAGAGCTGAGCAGCCGGCCGCCCGGGAGTGTGTCCCGGGGGCCCGCGCGAACACGCAAGCGTCCGCTCAATTATTCTGCAAACAGGAGGAGGCTGAGCTCCCCTGCACAATACACCTCGAAACCCTCTCAGGTCCCGGCGGCGCGCAGCGCCGTCCTAAGTACTTGGTCGGGTTCGAGAGAGGCGCAATCGCCCGGAGTTTGGCGAGTAGACGCTTTAGGTGCGACCACCCGTGCTCCCAACTGAGCTTGCCGCTGCCGACAGAGGCCCGGGAGCGTGCTGTCGTGGCATTGCCGGCGGGAGACAACACGCGCCACCTACGGTGACCGGCAGCTCCAACGCCAGCGCCACAGAAGGACAAAAGCCCCACTTGGGTGCCGAAGCGAACTCTCCCAGCACAGCGCACGCGCCAACACGTCCGCACAGCTGCGATACAAACCACCTGCGAGAATCGCAGAGGCGACCGAGCAGCAGACGGCGTCGCGGCGCCGAGCGCCGGGCGGCGGCGCATCCTCAGCGCACACAGTCCTCAATCGGACCAGCACACTGCAGATGTCCACCGCGCTTCGCACCGGGCCCGCGAGGACCTACTTTGGCCGCACGGCGCCGCGTGCAGGGTGCGCCGGCGCGCAGCTGCGCCGCCTGCCGCCTCCGTCGGCCGGCGCGCCTGCCACTGGCCGCCCCCACCAGCCGGCTGTAGCGCGTGCGCCCACGCACCGCGCGGCCAGCACGCCGGGAGGCCCCCCCTCACCGGCCGGGGACGGTCCCACCCAGCCACCGCCGCGTATCGCTTCACACCCAGATGCCATTCACGTTCGTGGGCATGGTGGGTATCGCTGGAACAACCGGTTGGTAGCTCAACCGATCGTCGCCATCACTGATTCACCTCTAGCGAGAACAACCGCACCACAACGGTTTACCAGTTGTTCATTTGCATAACGTCACCAGCAAACGTAGGCGTCCATCGCCATTTGCAAATTCAACGATTGTTGCATGCCTGTGTCAGGTGTCACGACACACTATGTCTGCCCACATACACGCAACAACATGTGCACGCTTCGCGAACACGTGGAAGGTGGCCCCCGTACGTATGCGATGTCCATTGCGCGAACGACTGTCAACCGGCCTCTGTCGCATGTCGCAGATGTGGAACGCAGTGCACCATGCTATCACGGTGTGTGAGAAGAGACGACTACGTCTGACAACACGCGCCACTACATCAACAGACGGCTCATGCTGATCGCCATCCAGGGCATACCACACTGCAATCCAGCTCTTATAGGGAGACGACACGTAGCTGAGTGCACAACATTTGGACCGCATGGTTCGCCGTTGTTGGCGCAGTCGTTGTACGGTCACATGTACCACGATGTATCATTCAGTACATGAGGACCAATGTGCAGTACAGTGTGTGATTTGGACGTACAACATCAGCGGACAGTTGACACAGGCCGTACCACAGCGTAGGCTAAGTGCTTCGCACATGCGAATGCCAATGAACAACTGCAAATGCCAATGAACAACTGCAAAGGGCATTGAGCATGTACGTCCTGCTGCCATCCACATTACAGTGTATAGCTGCAAGGTGTTTAACATGAAGCGATACACTGGGGACCGGGCAGTGCGAGTAGCAAACTATATTGCGGGGGTTGCAGTTAGGCAACACTACACTAATTTAACGCGTCGTATGACAATTACAGAGCAGGTTAAGGCCCAACGTGTGTTGGGTTAAGGCCCAACGTGTGTTGGGTTAAGGCCCAACGTGTGTTGGGTTAAGGCCCAACGTGTGTTGGGTTAAGGCCCAACGTGTGTTGGGTTAAGGCCCAACGTGTGTTGGGTTAAGGCCCAACGTGTGTTGGGTTAAGGCCCAACGTGTGTTGGGTTAAGGCCCAACGTGTGTTGGGTTAAGGCCCAACGTGTGTTGGGTTAAGGCCCAACGTGTGTTGGGTTAAGGCCCAACGTGTGTTGGGTTAAGGCCCAACGTGTGTTGGGTTAAGGCCCAACGTGTGTTGGGTTAAGGCCCAACGTGTGTTGGGTTAAGGCCCAACGTGTGTTGGGTTACGTTAAGGGGCAATGTGGGTTACGTTAAGGGGCAATGTGGGTTACGTTAAGGGGCAATGTGGGTTACGTTACGGCGCAATATAGGTTACGTTACGGCGCAATATAGGTTACGTTAAGGCGCAATATCGGTTACGTTAAGGCGCAATACAGGTTACGTTAAGGCGCAATACAGGTTACGTTAAGGCGCAATACAGGTTACGTTAAGGCGCAATACAGGTTACGTTAAGGCGCAATACAGGTTACGTTAAGGCGCAATACAGGTTACGTTAAGGCGCAATACAGGTTACGTTAAGGCGCAATGCAGGTTACGTTAAGGCGCAATGCAGGTTACGTTAAGGCGCAATACAGGTTACGTTAAGGCGCAATACAGGTTACGTTAAGGCGCAATACAGGTTACGTTAAGGCGCAATACAGGTTACGTTAAGGCGCAATACAGGTTACGTTAAGGCGCAATACAGGTTACGTTAAGGCGCAATACAGGTTACGTTAAGGCGCAATACAGGTTACGTTAAGGCGCAATACAGGTTACGTTAAGGCGCAATACAGGTTACGTTAAGGCGCAATACAGGTTACGTTAAGGCGCAATACAGGTTACGTTAAGGCGCAATACAGGTTACGTTAAGGCGCAATACAGGTTACGTTAAGGCGCAATACAGGTTACGTTAAGGCGCAATACAGGTTACGTTAAGGCGCAATACAGGTTACGTTAAGGCGCAATACAGGTTACGTTAAGGCGCAATACAGGTTACGTTAAGGCGCAATACAGGTTACGTTAAGGCGCAATACAGGTTAGGTTAAGGCGCAATACAGGTTAGGTTAAGGCGCAATACAGGTTAGGTTAAGGTACGACATAGGTTAGGTTAAGGTACGACATAGGTTAGGTTAAGGTACGACATAGGTTAGGTTAAGGTACGACATAGGTTAGGTTAAGGTACGACATAGGTTAGGTTAAGGTACGACATAGGTTAGGTTAAGGTACGACATAGGTTAGGTTAAGGTACGACATAGGTTAGGTTAAGGTACGACATAGGTTAGGTTAAGGTACGACATAGGTTAGGTTAAGGTACGACATAGGTTAGGTTAAGGTACGACATAGGTTAGGTTAAGGTACGACATAGGTTAGGTTAAGGTACGACATAGGTTAGGTTAAGGTACGACATAGGTTAGGTTAAGGTACGACATAGGTTAGGTTAAGGTACGACATAGGTTAGGTTAAGGTACGACATAGGTTAGGTTAAGGTACGACATAGGTTAGGTTAAGGTACGACATAGGTTAGGTTAAGGTACGACATAGGTTAGGTTAAGGTACGACATAGGTTAGGTTAAGGTACGACATAGGTTAGGTTAAGGTACGACATAGGTTAGGTTAAGGTACGACATAGGTTAGGTTAAGGTACGACATAGGTTAGGTTAAGGTACGACATAGGTTAGGTTAAGGTACGACATAGGTTAGGTTAAGGTACG
>NW_025726020.1:140000-142500 GCF_021461395.2 Schistocerca americana
GCTTTAGGTGCGACCACCCGTGCTCCCAACTGAGCTTGCCGCTGCCGACAGAGGCCCGGGAGCGTGCTGTCGTGGCATTGCCGGCGGGAGACAACACGCGCCACCTACGGTGACCGGCAGCTCCAACGCCAGCGCCACAGAAGGACAAAAGCCCCACTTGGGTGCCGAAGCGAACTCTCCCAGCACAGCGCACGCGCCAACACGTCCGCACAGCTGCGATACAAACCACCTGCGAGAACCGCAGAGGCGACCGAGCAGCAGACGGCGTCGCGGCGCCGAGCGCCGGGCGGCGGCGCATCCTCAGCGCACACAGTCCTCAATCGGACCAGCACACTGCAGATGTCCACCGCGCTTCGCACCGGGCCCGCGAGGACCTACTTTGGCCGCACGGCGCCGCGTGCAGGGTGCGCCGGCGCGCAGCTGCGCCGCCTGCCGCCTCCGTCGGCCGGCGCGCCTGCCACTGGCCGCCCCCACCAGCCGGCTGTAGCGCGTGCGCCCACGCACCGCGCGGCCAGCACGCCGGGAGGCCCCCCCTCACCGGCCGGGGACGGTCCCACCCAGCCACCGCCGCGTATCGCTTCACACCCAGATGCCATTCACGTTCGTGGGCATGGTGGGTATCGCTGGAACAACCGGTTGGTAGCTCAACCGATCGTCGCCATCACTGATTCACCTCTAGCGAGAACAACCGCACCACAACGGTTTACCAGTTGTTCATTTGCATAACGTCACCAGCAAACGTAGGCGTCCATCGCCATTTGCAAATTCAACGATTGTTGCATGCCTGTGTCAGGTGTCACGACACACTATGTCTGCCCACATACACGCAACAACATGTGCACGCTTCGCGAACACGTGGAAGGTGGCCCCCGTACGTATGCGATGTCCATTGCGCGAACGACTGTCAACCGGCCTCTGTCGCATGTCGCAGATGTGGAACGCAGTGCACCATGCTATCACGGTGTGTGAGAAGAGACGACTACGTCTGACAACACGCGCCACTACATCAACAGACGGCTCATGCTGATCGCCATCCAGGGCATACCACACTGCAATCCAGCTCTTATAGGGAGACGACACGTAGCTGAGTGCACAACATTTGGACCGCATGGTTCGCCGTTGTTGGCGCAGTCGTTGTACGGTCACATGTACCACGATGTATCATTCAGTACATGAGGACCAATGTGCAGTACAGTGTGTGATTTGGACGTACAACATCAGCGGACAGTTGACACAGGCCGTACCACAGCGTAGGCTAAGTGCTTCGCACATGCGAATGCCAATGAACAACTGCAAATGCCAATGAACAACTGCAAAGGGCATTGAGCATGTACGTCCTGCTGCCATCCACATTACAGTGTATAGCTGCAAGGTGTTTAACATGAAGCGATACACTGGGGACCGGGCAGTGCGAGTAGCAAACTATATTGCGGGGGTTGCAGTTAGGCAACACTACACTAATTTAACGCGTCGTATGACAATTACAGAGCAGGTTAAGGCCCAACGTGTGTTGGGTTAAGGCCCAACGTGTGTTGGGTTAAGGCCCAACGTGTGTTGGGTTAAGGCCCAACGTGTGTTGGGTTAAGGCCCAACGTGTGTTGGGTTAAGGCCCAACGTGTGTTGGGTTAAGGCCCAACGTGTGTTGGGTTAAGGCCCAACGTGTGTTGGGTTAAGGCCCAACGTGTGTTGGGTTAAGGCCCAACGTGTGTTGGGTTAAGGCCCAACGTGTGTTGGGTTAAGGCCCAACGTGTGTTGGGTTAAGGCCCAACGTGTGTTGGGTTAAGGCCCAACGTGTGTTGGGTTACGTTAAGGGGCAATGTGGGTTACGTTAAGGGGCAATGTGGGTTACGTTAAGGGGCAATGTGGGTTACGTTACGGCGCAATATAGGTTACGTTACGGCGCAATATAGGTTACGTTAAGGCGCAATATCGGTTACGTTAAGGCGCAATACAGGTTACGTTAAGGCGCAATACAGGTTACGTTAAGGCGCAATACAGGTTACGTTAAGGCGCAATACAGGTTACGTTAAGGCGCAATACAGGTTACGTTAAGGCGCAATACAGGTTACGTTAAGGCGCAATGCAGGTTACGTTAAGGCGCAATGCAGGTTACGTTAAGGCGCAATACAGGTTACGTTAAGGCGCAATACAGGTTACGTTAAGGCGCAATACAGGTTACGTTAAGGCGCAATACAGGTTACGTTAAGGCGCAATACAGGTTACGTTAAGGCGCAATACAGGTTACGTTAAGGCGCAATACAGGTTACGTTAAGGCGCAATACAGGTTACGTTAAGGCGCAATACAGGTTACGTTAAGGCGCAATACAGGTTACGTTAAGGCGCAATACAGGTTACGTTAAGGCGCAATACAGGTTACGTTAAGGCGCAATACAGGTTACGTTAAGGCGCAATACAGGTTACGTTAAGGCGCAATACAGGTTACGTTAAGGCGCAATACAGGTTACGTTAAGGCGCAATACAGGTTACGTTAAGGCGCAAT
>NW_025726020.1:150000-152500 GCF_021461395.2 Schistocerca americana
CCCGACCGATCTCAAGCGCCTCCATGAATTGGCGGACAAGCTGCTTGTGGGCAGCTTGCCGCCGTCGGCACTTGATTGCCTCAAGCGTTCGGTCGGGGAACATCCTGATGAGCTCTTGATTTACAAAGAAGAACCGGGCGTCCCTCTCGAGGAACAGTTCGGCCTCTGCCTTGGCGAGCGACAGGACTTCTTCCTCCGTCCACCTCGCGCGATGCCTCTCCGTGACGATCTCCGCGTTGGTGGCCGCTAGGTGTTGGCGGCGGCGATGGACCCCGAGACCGTTTTTGGTGGTGAAGCTGCGGTGGCACTCACTACAGGCGTATACAGCTGCAAAAGTTACAAGATTTTCGGCACGGCCGGTTGGCCGGCTAGGTGCTGGGGGAGTTGGGGTGGCACCTTCAGCGGAAGGGCCACCACTTTTTCTCTGGTTACTGCCCCCAACTAAAAAAATGGATCCTTAAGAGAGTCATAGTTACTCCCGCCGTTTACCCGCGCTTGCTTGAATTTCTTCACGTTGACATTCAGAGCACTGGGCAGAAATCACATTGCGTCAACACCCGCTAGGGCCATCGCAATGCTTTGTTTTAATTAGACAGTCGGATTCCCCCAGTCCGTGCCAGTTCTGAGTTGATCGTTGAATGGCGGCCGAAGAGAATCCGCGCACCCGCGCGCCCCCGGAGGAGCACGCTAAGGCGGACGCGGCCTCGCAGCAAGGAAGATCCGTGGGAGGCCAAGGCACGGGACCGAGCTCGGATCCTGCACGCAGGTTGAAGCACCGGGGCGCGAACGCCGCGCAGGCGCGCGCATCCTGCACCGCCGGCCAGCACGAGGCCAACCAACGGCGAGAGCAGACCACGCCCGCGCTAAACGCCCGCACTTACCGGCACCCCTACGGCACTCACCTCGCCCAGGCCCGGCACGTTAGCGCTGACCCACTTCCCGACCAAGCCCGACACGCCCCGATCCTCAGAGCCAATCCTTATCCCGAAGTTACGGATCCAATTTGCCGACTTCCCTTACCTACATTATTCTATCGACTAGAGGCTCTTCACCTTGGAGACCTGCTGCGGATATGGGTACGAACCGGCGCGACACCTCCACGTGGCCCTCTCCCGGATTTTCAAGGTCCGAGGGGAAGATCGGGACACCGCCGCAACTGCGGTGCTCTTCGCGTTCCAAACCCTATCTCCCTGCTAGAGGATTCCAGGGAACTCGAACGCTCATGCAGAAAAGAAAACTCTTCCCCGATCTCCCGACGGCGTCTCCGGGTCCTTTTGGGTTACCCCGACGAGCATCTCTAAAAGAGGGGCCCGACTTGTATCGGTTCCGCTGCCGGGTTCCGGAATAGGAACCGGATTCCCTTTCGCCCAACGGGGGCCAGCACAAAGTGCATCATGCTATGACGGCCCCCATCAACATCGGATTTCTCCTAGGGCTTAGGATCGACTGACTCGTGTGCAACGGCTGTTCACACGAAACCCTTCTCCGCGTCAGCCCTCCAGGGCCTCGCTGGAGTATTTGCTACTACCACCAAGATCTGCACCGACGGCGGCTCCAGGCAGGCTCACGCCCAGACCCTTCTGCGCCCACCGCCGCGACCCTCCTACTCGTCAGGGCTTCGCGGCCGGCCGCAAGGACCGGCCATGACTGCCAGACTGACGGCCGAGTATAGGCACGACGCTTCAGCGCCATCCATTTTCAGGGCTAGTTGCTTCGGCAGGTGAGTTGTTACACACTCCTTAGCGGATTCCGACTTCCATGGCCACCGTCCTGCTGTCTTAAGCAACCAACGCCTTTCATGGTTTCCCATGAGCGTCGATTCGGGCGCCTTAACTCGGCGTTTGGTTCATCCCACAGCGCCAGTTCTGCTTACCAAAAGTGGCCCACTTGGCACTCCGATCCGAGTCGTTTGCTCGCGGCTTCAGCATATCAAGCAAGCCGGAGATCTCACCCATTTAAAGTTTGAGAATAGGTTGAGGTCGTTTCGGCCCCAAGGCCTCTAATCATTCGCTTTACCGGATGAGACTCGTACGAGCACCAGCTATCCTGAGGGAAACTTCGGAGGGAACCAGCTACTAGATGGTTCGATTAGTCTTTCGCCCCTATACCCAGCTCCGACGATCGATTTGCACGTCAGAATCGCTACGGACCTCCATCAGGGTTTCCCCTGACTTCGTCCTGGCCAGGCATAGTTCACCATCTTTCGGGTCCCAACGTGTACGCTCTAGGTGCGCCTCACCTCGCAATGAGGACGAGACGCCCCGGGAGTGCGGAGGCCGCCGCCCCGTGAAGGGCGGGGAAGCCCCATCCTCCCTCGGCCCGCGCAAGGCGAGACCTTCACTTTCATTACGCCTTTAGGTTTCGTACAGCCCAATGACTCGCGCACATGTTAGACTCCTTGGTCCGTGTTTCAAGACGGGTCGTGAAATTGTCCAAAGCTGAAGCGCCGCTGACGGGAGCGATTATTCCGCCCGAGAGCATCCCGAGCCAACAGCGGCGC
>NW_025726020.1:155000-160000 GCF_021461395.2 Schistocerca americana
TCCGAAAACCAACAAAATAGAACCGAGGTCCTATTCCATTATTCCATGCACACAGTATTCAGGCGGGCTTGCCTGCTTTAAGCACTCTAATTTGTTCAAAGTAAACGTGCCGGCCCACCGAGACACTCACTCAAGAGCACCCTGGTAGGATTGCAACGGGGTCCGCCTCGGGACGCACGAGCACGCACGAGGCGCGTCGCACGCCTTCGGCTCGCCCCACCGGCAGGACGTCCCACGATACATGCCAGTTAAACACCGACGGGCGGTGAACCAACAGCGTGGGACACAAATCCAACTACGAGCTTTTTAACCGCAACAACTTTAATATACGCTATTGGAGCTGGAATTACCGCGGCTGCTGGCACCAGACTTGCCCTCCAATAGATACTCGTTAAAGGATTTAAAGTGTACTCATTCCGATTACGGGGCCTCGGATGAGTCCCGTATCGTTATTTTTCGTCACTACCTCCCCGTGCCGGGAGTGGGTAATTTGCGCGCCTGCTGCCTTCCTTGGATGTGGTAGCCGTTTCTCAGGCTCCCTCTCCGGAATCGAACCCTGATTCCCCGTTACCCGTTACAACCATGGTAGGCGCAGAACCTACCATCGACAGTTGATAAGGCAGACATTTGAAAGATGCGTCGCCGGTACGAGGACCGTGCGATCAGCCCAAAGTTATTCAGAGTCACCAAGGCAAACGGACCGGACGAGCCGACCGATTGGTTTTGATCTAATAAAAGCGTCCCTTCCATCTCTGGTCGGGACTCTGTTTGCATGTATTAGCTCTAGAATTACCACAGTTATCCAAGTAACGTGGGTACGATCTAAGGAACCATAACTGATTTAATGAGCCATTCGCGGTTTCACCTTAATGCGGCTTGTACTGAGACATGCATGGCTTAATCTTTGAGACAAGCATATGACTACTGGCAGGATCAACCAGGGAGCTGCGTCAACTAGAGCTGAGCAGCCGGCCGCCCGGGAGTGTGTCCCGGGGGCCCGCGCGAACACGCAAGCGTCCGCTCAATTATTCTGCAAACAGGAGGAGGCTGAGCTCCCCTGCACAATACACCTCGAAACCCTCTCAGGTCCCGGCGGCGCGCAGCGCCGTCCTAAGTACTTGGTCGGGTTCGAGAGAGGCGCAATCGCCCGGAGTTTGGCGAGTAGACGCTTTAGGTGCGACCACCCGTGCTCCCAACTGAGCTTGCCGCTGCCGACAGAGGCCCGGGAGCGTGCTGTCGTGGCATTGCCGGCGGGAGACAACACGCGCCACCTACGGTGACCGGCAGCTCCAACGCCAGCGCCACAGAAGGACAAAAGCCCCACTTGGGTGCCGAAGCGAACTCTCCCAGCACAGCGCACGCGCCAACACGTCCGCACAGCTGCGATACAAACCACCTGCGAGAACCGCAGAGGCGACCGAGCAGCAGACGGCGTCGCGGCGCCGAGCGCCGGGCGGCGGCGCATCCTCAGCGCACACAGTCCTCAATCGGACCAGCACACTGCAGATGTCCACCGCGCTTCGCACCGGGCCCGCGAGGACCTACTTTGGCCGCACGGCGCCGCGTGCAGGGTGCGCCGGCGCGCAGCTGCGCCGCCTGCCGCCTCCGTCGGCCGGCGCGCCTGCCACTGGCCGCCCCCACCAGCCGGCTGTAGCGCGTGCGCCCACGCACCGCGCGGCCAGCACGCCGGGAGGCCCCCCCTCACCGGCCGGGGACGGTCCCACCCAGCCACCGCCGCGTATCGCTTCACACCCAGATGCCATTCACGTTCGTGGGCATGGTGGGTATCGCTGGAACAACCGGTTGGTAGCTCAACCGATCGTCGCCATCACTGATTCACCTCTAGCGAGAACAACCGCACCACAACGGTTTACCAGTTGTTCATTTGCATAACGTCACCAGCAAACGTAGGCGTCCATCGCCATTTGCAAATTCAACGATTGTTGCATGCCTGTGTCAGGTGTCACGACACACTATGTCTGCCCACATACACGCAACAACATGTGCACGCTTCGCGAACACGTGGAAGGTGGCCCCCGTACGTATGCGATGTCCATTGCGCGAACGACTGTCAACCGGCCTCTGTCGCATGTCGCAGATGTGGAACGCAGTGCACCATGCTATCACGGTGTGTGAGAAGAGACGACTACGTCTGACAACACGCGCCACTACATCAACAGACGGCTCATGCTGATCGCCATCCAGGGCATACCACACTGCAATCCAGCTCTTATAGGGAGACGACACGTAGCTGAGTGCACAACATTTGGACCGCATGGTTCGCCGTTGTTGGCGCAGTCGTTGTACGGTCACATGTACCACGATGTATCATTCAGTACATGAGGACCAATGTGCAGTACAGTGTGTGATTTGGACGTACAACATCAGCGGACAGTTGACACAGGCCGTACCACAGCGTAGGCTAAGTGCTTCGCACATGCGAATGCCAATGAACAACTGCAAATGCCAATGAACAACTGCAAAGGGCATTGAGCATGTACGTCCTGCTGCCATCCACATTACAGTGTATAGCTGCAAGGTGTTTAACATGAAGCGATACACTGGGGACCGGGCAGTGCGAGTAGCAAACTATATTGCGGGGGT
Organism: Schistocerca americana; assembly: GCF_021461395.2. Lineage (NCBI taxonomy): Eukaryota > Metazoa > Arthropoda > Insecta > Orthoptera > Acrididae > Schistocerca > Schistocerca americana. Next base: position 157,605 of record NW_025726020.1, read on the forward strand.
TGCAGTTAGGCAACACTACACTAATTTAACGCGTCGTATGACAATTACAGAGCAGGTTAAGGCCCAACGTGTGTTGGGTTAAGGCCCAACGTGTGTTGGGTTAAGGCCCAACGTGTGTTGGGTTAAGGCCCAACGTGTGTTGGGTTAAGGCCCAACGTGTGTTGGGTTAAGGCCCAACGTGTGTTGGGTTAAGGCCCAACGTGTGTTGGGTTAAGGCCCAACGTGTGTTGGGTTAAGGCCCAACGTGTGTTGGGTTAAGGCCCAACGTGTGTTGGGTTAAGGCCCAACGTGTGTTGGGTTACGTTAAGGGGCAATGTGGGTTACGTTAAGGGGCAATGTGGGTTACGTTAAGGGGCAATGTGGGTTACGTTACGGCGCAATATAGGTTACGTTAAGGCGCAATATCGGTTACGTTAAGGCGCAATACAGGTTACGTTAAGGCGCAATACAGGTTACGTTAAGGCGCAATACAGGTTACGTTAAGGCGCAATACAGGTTACGTTAAGGCGCAATACAGGTTACGTTAAGGCGCAATACAGGTTACGTTAAGGCGCAATGCAGGTTACGTTAAGGCGCAATGCAGGTTACGTTAAGGCGCAATACAGGTTACGTTAAGGCGCAATACAGGTTACGTTAAGGCGCAATACAGGTTACGTTAAGGCGCAATACAGGTTACGTTAAGGCGCAATACAGGTTACGTTAAGGCGCAATACAGGTTACGTTAAGGCGCAATACAGGTTACGTTAAGGCGCAATACAGGTTACGTTAAGGCGCAATACAGGTTACGTTAAGGCGCAATACAGGTTACGTTAAGGCGCAATACAGGTTACGTTAAGGCGCAATACAGGTTACGTTAAGGCGCAATACAGGTTACGTTAAGGCGCAATACAGGTTACGTTAAGGCGCAATACAGGTTACGTTAAGGCGCAATACAGGTTACGTTAAGGCGCAATACAGGTTAGGTTAAGGCGCAATACAGGTTAGGTTAAGGCGCAATACAGGTTAGGTTAAGGTACGACATAGGTTAGGTTAAGGTACGACATAGGTTAGGTTAAGGTACGACATAGGTTAGGTTAAGGTACGACATAGGTTAGGTTAAGGTACGACATAGGTTAGGTTAAGGTACGACATAGGTTAGGTTAAGGTACGACATAGGTTAGGTTAAGGTACGACATAGGTTAGGTTAAGGTACGACATAGGTTAGGTTAAGGTACGACATAGGTTAGGTTAAGGTACGACATAGGTTAGGTTAAGGTACGACATAGGTTAGGTTAAGGTACGACATAGGTTAGGTTAAGGTACGACATAGGTTAGGTTAAGGTACGACATAGGTTAGGTTAAGGTACGACATAGGTTAGGTTAAGGTACGACATAGGTTAGGTTAAGGTACGACATAGGTTAGGTTAAGGTACGACATAGGTTAGGTTAAGGTACGACATAGGTTAGGTTAAGGTACGACATAGGTTAGGTTAAGGTACGACATAGGTTAGGTTAAGGTACGACATAGGTTAGGTTAAGGTACGACATAGGTTAGGTTAAGGTACGACATAGGTTAGGTTAAGGTACGACATAGGTTAGGTTAAGGTACGACATAGGTTAGGTTAAGGTACGACATAGGTTAGGTTAAGGTACGACATAGGTTAGGTTAAGGTACGACATAGGTTAGGTTAAGGTACGACATAGGTTAGGTTACGGTACGACATAGGTTAGGTTACGGTACGACATAGGTTAGGTTACGGTACGACATAGGTTAGGTTACGGTACGACATAGGTTAGGTTACGGTACGACATAGGTTAGGTTACGGTACGACATAGGTTAGGTTACGGTACGACATAGGTTAGGTTACGGTACGATATAGGTTAGGTTACGGTACGATATAGGTTAGGTTAAGGTACACATTGTTGTAAGGAAAGGTTTAATGGGGGGCGGGGCGGGGCGGCCGGTTTGTTGATTGTGATTATAGTAAGTGGATGCCTGCGGCATCATCTGATTTGCCACGTCAGGATGCACCTTTGGCTCATGACAGGCGGCGCTCTCATTCCATGCTTGTGGCAGACCTGTGTCTTTCATTCCTGCCATTGTTTGTGTGCTGTGAGAGGAGGCAGTATTGTGATGTTGGGTGCACCCCTGTGTAGGACATGTGTGGGTGTTGGTGGCTTGGCTGAGCAATGGTGGTTGTCGGGTGGGTGGGATATTCTGTTTTCTGAGTGGACCTCCCAGTCTGGTTATGACAGTGTGGATTGTCTAATGTGGCGGAGAGGATGCACTGGGTGTTGTTCCATGCTGGTGCTTACATATTGTCTGTGTGCGTGTTACAGGCAGAGAGTAGTGCGTGATAAGGGTGTGTGGCTGACGTGTGGTTGTGATTGTGAGCAGAGTCTTTCAGCATGTATAC
>NW_025726020.1:167500-172500 GCF_021461395.2 Schistocerca americana
TCGGGTTCCGAAAACCAACAAAATAGAACCGAGGTCCTATTCCATTATTCCATGCACACAGTATTCAGGCGGGCTTGCCTGCTTTAAGCACTCTAATTTGTTCAAAGTAAACGTGCCGGCCCACCGAGACACTCACTCAAGAGCACCCTGGTAGGATTGCAACGGGGTCCGCCTCGGGACGCACGAGCACGCACGAGGCGCGTCGCACGCCTTCGGCTCGCCCCACCGGCAGGACGTCCCACGATACATGCCAGTTAAACACCGACGGGCGGTGAACCAACAGCGTGGGACACAAATCCAACTACGAGCTTTTTAACCGCAACAACTTTAATATACGCTATTGGAGCTGGAATTACCGCGGCTGCTGGCACCAGACTTGCCCTCCAATAGATACTCGTTAAAGGATTTAAAGTGTACTCATTCCGATTACGGGGCCTCGGATGAGTCCCGTATCGTTATTTTTCGTCACTACCTCCCCGTGCCGGGAGTGGGTAATTTGCGCGCCTGCTGCCTTCCTTGGATGTGGTAGCCGTTTCTCAGGCTCCCTCTCCGGAATCGAACCCTGATTCCCCGTTACCCGTTACAACCATGGTAGGCGCAGAACCTACCATCGACAGTTGATAAGGCAGACATTTGAAAGATGCGTCGCCGGTACGAGGACCGTGCGATCAGCCCAAAGTTATTCAGAGTCACCAAGGCAAACGGACCGGACGAGCCGACCGATTGGTTTTGATCTAATAAAAGCGTCCCTTCCATCTCTGGTCGGGACTCTGTTTGCATGTATTAGCTCTAGAATTACCACAGTTATCCAAGTAACGTGGGTACGATCTAAGGAACCATAACTGATTTAATGAGCCATTCGCGGTTTCACCTTAATGCGGCTTGTACTGAGACATGCATGGCTTAATCTTTGAGACAAGCATATGACTACTGGCAGGATCAACCAGGGAGCTGCGTCAACTAGAGCTGAGCAGCCGGCCGCCCGGGAGTGTGTCCCGGGGGCCCGCGCGAACACGCAAGCGTCCGCTCAATTATTCTGCAAACAGGAGGAGGCTGAGCTCCCCTGCACAATACACCTCGAAACCCTCTCAGGTCCCGGCGGCGCGCAGCGCCGTCCTAAGTACTTGGTCGGGTTCGAGAGAGGCGCAATCGCCCGGAGTTTGGCGAGTAGACGCTTTAGGTGCGACCACCCGTGCTCCCAACTGAGCTTGCCGCTGCCGACAGAGGCCCGGGAGCGTGCTGTCGTGGCATTGCCGGCGGGAGACAACACGCGCCACCTACGGTGACCGGCAGCTCCAACGCCAGCGCCACAGAAGGACAAAAGCCCCACTTGGGTGCCGAAGCGAACTCTCCCAGCACAGCGCACGCGCCAACACGTCCGCACAGCTGCGATACAAACCACCTGCGAGAACCGCAGAGGCGACCGAGCAGCAGACGGCGTCGCGGCGCCGATCGCCGGGCGGCGGCGCATCCTCAGCGCACACAGTCCTCAATCGGACCAGCACACTGCAGATGTCCACCGCGCTTCGCACCGGGCCCGCGAGGACCTACTTTGGCCGCACGGCGCCGCGTGCAGGGTGCGCCGGCGCGCAGCTGCGCCGCCTGCCGCCTCCGTCGGCCGGCGCGCCTGCCACTGGCCGCCCCCACCAGCCGGCTGTAGCGCGTGCGCCCACGCACCGCGCGGCCAGCACGCCGGGAGGCCCCCCCTCACCGGCCGGGGACGGTCCCACCCAGCCACCGCCGCGTATCGCTTCACACCCAGATGCCATTCACGTTCGTGGGCATGGTGGGTATCGCTGGAACAACCGGTTGGTAGCTCAACCGATCGTCGCCATCACTGATTCACCTCTAGCGAGAACAACCGCACCACAACGGTTTACCAGTTGTTCATTTGCATAACGTCACCAGCAAACGTAGGCGTCCATCGCCATTTGCAAATTCAACGATTGTTGCATGCCTGTGTCAGGTGTCACGACACACTATGTCTGCCCACATACACGCAACAACATGTGCACGCTTCGCGAACACGTGGAAGGTGGCCCCCGTACGTATGCGATGTCCATTGCGCGAACGACTGTCAACCGGCCTCTGTCGCATGTCGCAGATGTGGAACGCAGTGCACCATGCTATCACGGTGTGTGAGAAGAGACGACTACGTCTGACAACACGCGCCACTACATCAACAGACGGCTCATGCTGATCGCCATCCAGGGCATACCACACTGCAATCCAGCTCTTATAGGGAGACGACACGTAGCTGAGTGCACAACATTTGGACCGCATGGTTCGCCGTTGTTGGCGCAGTCGTTGTACGGTCACATGTACCACGATGTATCATTCAGTACATGAGGACCAATGTGCAGTACAGTGTGTGATTTGGACGTACAACATCAGCGGACAGTTGACACAGGCCGTACCACAGCGTAGGCTAAGTGCTTCGCACATGCGAATGCCAATGAACAACTGCAAATGCCAATGAACAACTGCAAAGGGCATTGAGCATGTACGTCCTGCTGCCATCCACATTACAGTGTATAGCTGCAAGGTGTTTAACATGAAGCGATACACTGGGGACCGGGCAGTGCGAGTAGCAAACTATATTGCGGGGGTTGCAGTTAGGCAACACTACACTAATTTAACGCGTCGTATGACAATTACAGAGCAGGTTAAGGCCCAACGTGTGTTGGGTTAAGGCCCAACGTGTGTTGGGTTAAGGCCCAACGTGTGTTGGGTTAAGGCCCAACGTGTGTTGGGTTAAGGCCCAACGTGTGTTGGGTTAAGGCCCAACGTGTGTTGGGTTAAGGCCCAACGTGTGTTGGGTTAAGGCCCAACGTGTGTTGGGTTAAGGCCCAACGTGTGTTGGGTTAAGGCCCAACGTGTGTTGGGTTAAGGCCCAACGTGTGTTGGGTTAAGGCCCAACGTGTGTTGGGTTAAGGCCCAACGTGTGTTGGGTTAAGGCCCAACGTGTGTTGGGTTACGTTAAGGGGCAATGTGGGTTACGTTAAGGGGCAATGTGGGTTACGTTAAGGGGCAATGGGGGTTACGTTACGGCGCAATATAGGTTACGTTACGGCGCAATATAGGTTACGTTAAGGCGCAATACAGGTTACGTTAAGGCGCAATACAGGTTACGTTAAGGCGCAATACAGGTTACGTTAAGGCGCAATACAGGTTACGTTAAGGCGCAATACAGGTTACGTTAAGGCGCAATACAGGTTACGTTAAGGCGCAATACAGGTTACGTTAAGGCGCAATGCAGGTTACGTTAAGGCGCAATGCAGGTTACGTTAAGGCGCAATACAGGTTACGTTAAGGCGCAATACAGGTTACGTTAAGGCGCAATACAGGTTACGTTAAGGCGCAATACAGGTTACGTTAAGGCGCAATACAGGTTACGTTAAGGCGCAATACAGGTTACGTTAAGGCGCAATACAGGTTACGTTAAGGCGCAATACAGGTTACGTTAAGGCGCAATACAGGTTACGTTAAGGCGCAATACAGGTTACGTTAAGGCGCAATACAGGTTACGTTAAGGCGCAATACAGGTTACGTTAAGGCGCAATACAGGTTACGTTAACGCGCAATACAGGTTACGTTAAGGCGCAATACAGGTTACGTTAAGGCGCAATACAGGTTACGTTAAGGCGCAATACAGGTTAGGTTAAGGCGCAATACAGGTTAGGTTAAGGCGCAATACAGGTTAGGTTAAGGTACGACATAGGTTAGGTTAAGGTACGACATAGGTTAGGTTAAGGTACGACATAGGTTAGGTTAAGGTACGACATAGGTTAGGTTAAGGTACGACATAGGTTAGGTTAAGGTACGACATAGGTTAGGTTAAGGTACGACATAGGTTAGGTTAAGGTACGACATAGGTTAGGTTAAGGTACGACATAGGTTAGGTTAAGGTACGACATAGGTTAGGTTAAGGTACGACATAGGTTAGGTTAAGGTACGACATAGGTTAGGTTAAGGTACGACATAGGTTAGGTTAAGGTACGACATAGGTTAGGTTAAGGTACGACATAGGTTAGGTTAAGGTACGACATAGGTTAGGTTAAGGTACGACATAGGTTAGGTTAAGGTACGACATAGGTTAGGTTAAGGTACGACATAGGTTAGGTTAAGGTACGACATAGGTTAGGTTAAGGTACGACATAGGTTAGGTTAAGGTACGACATAGGTTAGGTTAAGGTACGACATAGGTTAGGTTAAGGTACGACATAGGTTAGGTTAAGGTACGACATAGGTTAGGTTAAGGTACGACATAGGTTAGGTTAAGGTACGACATAGGTTAGGTTAAGGTACGACATAGGTTAGGTTAAGGTACGACATAGGTTAGGTTAAGGTACGACATAGGTTAGGTTAAGGTACGACATAGGTTAGGTTAAGGTACGACATAGGTTAGGTTACGGTACGACATAGGTTAGGTTACGGTACGACATAGGTTAGGTTACGGTACGACATAGGTTAGGTTACGGTACGACATAGGTTAGGTTACGGTACGACATAGGTTAGGTTACGGTACGACATAGGTTAGGTTACGGTACGACATAGGTTAGGTTACGGTACGATATAGGTTAGGTTACGGTACGATATAGGTTAGGTTAAGGTACACATTGTTGTAAGGAAAGGTTTAATGGGGGGCGGGGCGGGGCGGCCGGTTTGTTGATTGTGATTATAGTAAGTGGATGCCTGCGGCATCATCTGATTTGCCACGTCAGGATGCACCTTTGGCTCATGACAGGCGGCGCTCTCATTCCATGCTTGTGGCAGACCTGTGTCTTTCATTCCTGCCATTGTTTGTGTGCTGTGAGAGGAGGCAGTATTGTGATGTTGGGTGCACCCCTGTGTAGGACATGTGTGGGTGTTGGTGGCTTGGCTGAGCAATGGTGGTTGTCGGGTGGGTGGGATATTCTGTTTTCTGAGTGGACCTCCCAGTCTGGTTATGACAGTGTGGATTGTCTAATGTGGCGGAGAGGATGCACTGGGTGTTGTTC
>NW_025726020.1:177500-180000 GCF_021461395.2 Schistocerca americana
CGCTCGACATACTCGACAAAGCAATCCGGCAGGCCATGCGCCTTCAGCACGGGGCGAAGGGCAGCATGATCTACCGAATCGAATGCCTTAGATACGTCGATCGATGCCACAAAGACAGAGCGGCAGGAGCGAACTGCGTCGGTGAGAGCAGTGTCCAAGATGAAGGTATTTTCCAACATCCCATCCCGAGGGATGAATGCCCGCTGACGTTCGTCCACAGCACAAGCGCGCATCAGGCGTGACGCGAGAACCTTGTGAAAGGTCCGCGCCAACACCGAGCAGACCGTAATGGGGCGAAAGTCAGCGGGGGATGTTGGTGCAGCCGTTTTCGGGAGAAGGGACGTCCGCGCGCGAAGCAGGCGTTCCGGAAGGGCGCGGGCCAGAAGGAAGAGATTCATCACTTTCACCAGGACTTCGTGCGGCAGACGCCGCAACTCCGCTGGGGTAAGGCCGTCCGGCCCGGCTGCTGATCCCCTGGGCGGCAACGCGGCGGCGACCTCCTCATGTGTGACCGGCCCCCATATGCACTCGAGAGCGACAGGCTCTGAGTGCGGGAGGAGGCGGTCACGAATGAAGCCCGCGGTGGAGATGGGCTTCTTGGTGAAGAGGTCCGCCCAGAAGTCCAGCAGACCAGGGATGGCAGGTGGCGGCTGGAGCAGGGTGCCATCCAAGAGGCCGCGCACGCAACGCGCACGCGACCGTCGGAAGGCATCCTGCGTTCTCGCGTACTCCCAGCAGCGCCGCTTGCGCTTCTGCGTCGGCGGCGCGGCAGGCGGCCGCTTCGATGGTTGGCGCGGCCGCTGTGTCCTGGTGATTGATCTCTCCCCTCTGGACCCGACCGACGCAAGGGCATCCGGGAGCATGCCCAGGATGACATCGGGCGGCGTGCCCCGCCCCAGACCGATGACACGATCCAGGGCAGAGAAACGCTGGGCGGAAGCGGGTAGCCCCGCCAGATGCTCCCAGATGGCGGCGTCAGTCGGCCCCTCCGGCGGCGGCCCGGTGGTGTCGGCCGCGAAGTCCTCGGCTGCGTCGACGGGCGGCGCAGCGGCCTCGCCCGCGTCAGGCAGCGGGCTCGCCGCTCCCCGGCGGGACGCCGGCTCTTCCCCCCGACCGATCTCAAGCGCCTCCATGAATTGGCGGACAAGCTGCTTGTGGGCAGCTTGCCGCCGTCGGCACTTGATTGCCTCAAGCGTTCGGTCGGGGAACATCCTGATGAGCTCTTGATTTACAAAGAAGAACCGGGCGTCCCTCTCGAGGAACAGTTCGGCCTCTGCCTTGGCGAGCGACAGGACTTCTTCCTCCGTCCACCTCGCGCGATGCCTCTCCGTGACGATCTCCGCGTTGGCGGCCGCAAGATGTTGGCGGCGGCGATGGACCCCGAGACCGTTCTTGGTTGTAAAGCTGCGGTGGCACTCACTACAGGTATACATAGCTGCAAAAGTTACAAGATTTTCGGCACGGCCGGTTGGCCGGCTAGGTGCTGGGGGAGTTGGGGTGGCACCTTCAGCGGAAGGGCCACCACTTATTCTCTGCTTACTGCCCCCAACTAAAAAGGGATAGTGCGAGGGGGGGCTGGTAACCCCCCCAAGCCCCTGGTGCGGTCTTCCACTCTGCGAAATCAGCGGGCCCACGAGAAGGGGAGAAGACCGCAGGAGAGGAGAGGCTAAGAGGGCTAGGCCCATGTATTGCGCATCACTCTCCCTGTAACTATAACCCAAGGAAGGCACCTCGCAGCAGCAGCACGACTACATCAAGACCGCACTTCGAGAAGCCAAGTCCGGATGCAGCCACACCGCCGCCACTTGGCCACCTTAAGAGAGTCATAGTTACTCCCGCCGTTTACCCGCGCTTGCTTGAATTTCTTCACGTTGACATTCAGAGCACTGGGCAGAAATCACATTGCGTCAACACCCGCTAGGGCCATCGCAATGCTTTGTTTTAATTAGACAGTCGGATTCCCCCAGTCCGTGCCAGTTCTGAGTTGATCGTTGAATGGCGGCCGAAGAGAATCCGCGCACCCGCGCGCCCCCGGAGGAGCACGCTAAGGCGGACGCGGCCTCGCAGCAAGGAAGATCCGTGGGAGGCCAAGGCACGGGACCGAGCTCGGATCCTGCACGCAGGTTGAAGCACCGGGGCGCGAACGCCGCGCAGGCGCGCGCATCCTGCACCGCCGGCCAGCACGAGGCCAACCAACGGCGAGAGCAGACCACGCCCGCGCTAAACGCCCGCACTTACCGGCACCCCTACGGCACTCACCTCGCCCAGGCCCGGCACGTTAGCGCTGACCCACTTCCCGACCAAGCCCGACACGCCCCGATCCTCAGAGCCAATCCTTATCCCGAAGTTACGGATCCAATTTGCCGACTTCCCTTACCTACATTATTCTATCGACTAGAGGCTCTTCACCTTGGAGACCTGCTGCGGATATGGGTACGAACCGGCGCGACACCTCCACGTGGCCCTCTCCCGGATTTTCAAGGTCCGAGGGGAAGATCGG
>NW_025726020.1:185000-187500 GCF_021461395.2 Schistocerca americana
TCGCCCGGAGTTTGGCGAGTAGACGCTTTAGGTGCGACCACCCGTGCTCCCAACTGAGCTTGCCGCTGCCGACAGAGGCCCGGGAGCGTGCTGTCGTGGCATTGCCGGCGGGAGACAACACGCGCCACCTACGGTGACCGGCAGCTCCAACGCCAGCGCCACAGAAGGACAAAAGCCCCACTTGGGTGCCGAAGCGAACTCTCCCAGCACAGCGCACGCGCCAACACGTCCGCACAGCTGCGATACAAACCACCTGCGAGAACCGCAGAGGCGACCGAGCAGCAGACGGCGTCGCGGCGCCGAGCGCCGGGCGGCGGCGCATCCTCAGCGCACACAGTCCTCAATCGGACCAGCACACTGCAGATGTCCACCGCGCTTCGCACCGGGCCCGCGAGGACCTACTTTGGCCGCACGGCGCCGCGTGCAGGGTGCGCCGGCGCGCAGCTGCGCCGCCTGCCGCCTCCGTCGGCCGGCGCGCCTGCCACTGGCCGCCCCCACCAGCCGGCTGTAGCGCGTGCGCCCACGCACCGCGCGGCCAGCACGCCGGGAGGCCCCCCCTCACCGGCCGGGGACGGTCCCACCCAGCCACCGCCGCGTATCGCTTCACACCCAGATGCCATTCACGTTCGTGGGCATGGTGGGTATCGCTGGAACAACCGGTTGGTAGCTCAACCGATCGTCGCCATCACTGATTCACCTCTAGCGAGAACAACCGCACCACAACGGTTTACCAGTTGTTCATTTGCATAACGTCACCAGCAAACGTAGGCGTCCATCGCCATTTGCAAATTCAACGATTGTTGCATGCCTGTGTCAGGTGTCACGACACACTATGTCTGCCCACATACACGCAACAACATGTGCACGCTTCGCGAACACGTGGAAGGTGGCCCCCGTACGTATGCGATGTCCATTGCGCGAACGACTGTCAACCGGCCTCTGTCGCATGTCGCAGATGTGGAACGCAGTGCACCATGCTATCACGGTGTGTGAGAAGAGACGACTACGTCTGACAACACGCGCCACTACATCAACAGACGGCTCATGCTGATCGCCATCCAGGGCATACCACACTGCAATCCAGCTCTTATAGGGAGACGACACGTAGCTGAGTGCACAACATTTGGACCGCATGGTTCGCCGTTGTTGGCGCAGTCGTTGTACGGTCACATGTACCACGATGTATCATTCAGTACATGAGGACCAATGTGCAGTACAGTGTGTGATTTGGACGTACAACATCAGCGGACAGTTGACACAGGCCGTACCACAGCGTAGGCTAAGTGCTTCGCACATGCGAATGCCAATGAACAACTGCAAATGCCAATGAACAACTGCAAAGGGCATTGAGCATGTACGTCCTGCTGCCATCCACATTACAGTGTATAGCTGCAAGGTGTTTAACATGAAGCGATACACTGGGGACCGGGCAGTGCGAGTAGCAAACTATATTGCGGGGGTTGCAGTTAGGCAACACTACACTAATTTAACGCGTCGTATGACAATTACAGAGCAGGTTAAGGCCCAACGTGTGTTGGGTTAAGGCCCAACGTGTGTTGGGTTAAGGCCCAACGTGTGTTGGGTTAAGGCCCAACGTGTGTTGGGTTAAGGCCCAACGTGTGTTGGGTTAAGGCCCAACGTGTGTTGGGTTAAGGCCCAACGTGTGTTGGGTTAAGGCCCAACGTGTGTTGGGTTAAGGCCCAACGTGTGTTGGGTTAAGGCCCAACGTGTGTTGGGTTAAGGCCCAACGTGTGTTGGGTTAAGGCCCAACGTGTGTTGGGTTAAGGCCCAACGTGTGTTGGGTTACGTTAAGGGGCAATGTGGGTTACGTTAAGGGGCAATGTGGGTTACGTTAAGGGGCAATGTGGGTTACGTTACGGCGCAATATAGGTTACGTTACGGCGCAATATAGGTTACGTTAAGGCGCAATATCGGTTACGTTAAGGCGCAATACAGGTTACGTTAAGGCGCAATACAGGTTACGTTAAGGCGCAATACAGGTTACGTTAAGGCGCAATACAGGTTACGTTAAGGCGCAATACAGGTTACGTTAAGGCGCAATACAGGTTACGTTAAGGCGCAATACAGGTTACGTTAAGGCGCAATGCAGGTTACGTTAAGGCGCAATGCAGGTTACGTTAAGGCGCAATGCAGGTTACGTTAAGGCGCAATACAGGTTACGTTAAGGCGCAATACAGGTTACGTTAAGGCGCAATACAGGTTACGTTAAGGCGCAATACAGGTTACGTTAAGGCGCAATACAGGTTACGTTAAGGCGCAATACAGGTTACGTTAAGGCGCAATACAGGTTACGTTAAGGCGCAATACAGGTTACGTTAAGGCGCAATACAGGTTACGTTAAGGCGCAATACAGGTTACGTTAAGGCGCAATACAGGTTACGTTAAGGCGCAATACAGGTTACGTTAAGGCGCAATACAGGTTACGTTAAGGCGCAATACAGGTTAGGTTAAGGTACGACATAGGTTAGGTTAAGGTACG